>NW_017256147.1:1873262-1930667 GCF_001594055.1 Mycetomoellerius zeteki
CGCCAACCATATCTTGCGTCATGTAACTGGGTTAACAATTCGACGATCTCGTTTATTGCAATCGGCTATCTTATCCGAAAATACTGAGCAATGGAATTGGCACTGCAGAGGTTTATGATCAGAGCTTAATGGATTAAAAATTCTTTCATCAAAGAAGAGATATCTTCTTTAAAAATTTTTCTATTTTTCTCTTTTCTCTTAATGACCTAATATCAATGAACATGTCATATTTTGCCCAATCCTAATTATTCGTTATATATTTTACATTTTATGCACGTTATGTAGTATTCCTCTGTTATGTACAATATATTCCTCTCAATTTGATATCATGACATATTGAAACTGTGATTTTTGTACTATTCCTTTTTCTAATCATTATTGATTAGGATCTAATGTTGCTATAACAATAGCGCATATATATATATGTATAGATGCACATAATTGAAATACTTAATATTTTTAATATTAAAAATATTTATTTAATTTTTATTGTTTACCATCGAGATAAAATAGTTTTTTGTAGTTTATAAAATTTAACCTAAAATAACTTGTAAAATTGTTCATAGGTTATACATAGGTTATTTTGTGCCAGATTTTGTAAGCTAGAGTATACAGAAAATTCTGTTTTATAAAGTCATGGATGAAATTACATTTGTGTTTGTATTGCAAGATACCTACTGTGCGCGATTCGATTTTCATTCGCAAACAATTGATATACGACACAAATAAAGGGTAACGACCCGGCTTGCGGCATCGCTGCGGGCTACATCACTTCGGTTGGTTGTTTGTCTTTCGGTTGTACATCAAGGTAGTATCGCTGGCTGTTTATGGAAGCGCAAAACGCGAACGCACATTCTTTTTATATTACAAAGCGAAAGTATCATCGGAAACGTACTCCGCGTGCACGAATGCACGTAGCGTCTTTTAAAGGGACGACCGGAAAACCGACCGGTATCCTGGTTTCTGTCCACGTCAAATATCCTCAAGCGAATTCCCTCCCGACTCGAGTGATTCGAGCGCGCCGGCAACGTGGGGTTGCAGGCCGATTCCGCTCGACATAGATACGCGAGAGTGAGAAAAGAAAATATCAGGTATCAAATAACTGCATACTAGGTGCGCTCATGCCTGACAGAATTAAATTCCGGCAAGATACTTGAGAGCGCGTCGACTTCCTGAGAAAGGACGTCGCACGTAGGATAGGTAGGATAAGGTCTTGCGAATTTCACCTCGATGCGGCACAACGAGCCGGACAGCTGTTTCTTCGCACTAGCCGTCTGCGAGTTTGTGGCATTTCCCCATGATCTCCAGGATCTCCAGTCTCCCTACCCATTCACCCTGCGATCGATCCGAGCGACAATTTAAAAAATGGTAGAACATTAAGATTTTTCGTGATACTTACATTTGCTTATAAAAATTATAGATACGAATTAAAAGATAGAATAATTCAATATTAGTAATAACGACACTAATAAATTAGATAAAAGAATTTAAAATATTTATTCATATCGTTCCCTTACTTTAAAACTAAAATACTTTAAGACTAAAAATGTGATTTTCGAGTTACCATGAATGAATTAGATAAAGATTACTCTCTCAATCGTCAAAAGTAAACCAACTTAACATCATAGTCTGTCCGTTCAATAGCACTTCATGTCATTCTTCAGATTTTCAAAGAGATCAAATACCTTCAATCAAAGTAATAGATTTCAAGTTGCATCGTTTTTGTACAAAGGAGAATCTTCTACAGAAAACATTTAGAGTTCATATTTGAAGAAATCATTATTGGAATTTCTATATTAACTACTTACATAAAATTATAAACGTTTTAAGAGATAGTAAAGCTTACAAATTATAAGTAACGATTGATTTCGCGGTTCCTTCAATCTAGTGCCAGAGAATACCATTGTGTGACCCTTTTAGATCTTTACTCGACCATTCCCTATATCCTGTACGAGCGGCAGTTCTTTAGTTTCAGGGTATCCGGATCGGCTGAAGTGCCTCGGATTAAGCGGATCCGGCTCACCACCGAAAGATACTCTTTTCCCTCTTCCTCTCAGGAAGGAAGACGTTTAAGGGTTTTACCTCTTTGCCAGGCACTCGCAATAATTTTCTTACAGTCCGCTAGCCCGTCCGGTTCCTGCGTTCTTGGCGGGGATATACTCCGAAAATTTTCCAGCAATTCCACTGACTGCCGTTAGATACGCTCACGATTTCGCCAAGACAGAGACAAATGTAATCGTTGCACGTCTGCACACAGAGTAGCTGCTTGCAAGCTTTAGTTATTTCTTTCCTTGATTTTTTGCTTCGTTTGTTTTTCCTTCTTTTTAAATATGTGTATGCAAAAATGATCTCATGCTCTGTTAATCCTAATCTATACTTTATTAGTTTATAGAATGACACATATAAAATAACGAAGCCAATTGAGTACCGAAATTGCGATAATTTATACACGGAATAAATATTAAAATAAAAATTTTACTATTCAGCAAATTTACATTGCAATAATATATGGACAGTTTTCTATGTTAAAGTAGCAAAGTTACGCAGCTTAATAAAATTAGTAATTATAAGTAATCATATTTGTTCTAATAGCATAGTAAATTTGTTAATACAGCAAAAAAGTTAACTTTCTACGAAAATCAATCTATACCTATACATCAAAATTTTTAACAAAACATGATTATTAAGATACTTTTGCTATTGCAATGAAGAAAACTTGCTACATTATTTTCATTGTAGCAAAGAATTAGCTGAATTACTGAACGTACTGATAATTGTTTACAGACATAATTTCTTTGTTAAACCATCAAATCTTTTTAGTTATACATGTCTCGCACAGCAATTAAGCTTTAATGAATCATCCAATCTATTTTTTTCCGTGATGTAATGCTGTCGCATTTCGTCTAATTTATGATAGTTAATTATATTTAATTAAAAATGTGTGCAAGTTAAACTGCAATTATTTGCGTAAGAAAAAATTAATTCATTATTAATCTGACGTTTTATACGTTACTTTATCAGGTGAACAATGACCCTTTGGATTTCAACGTTGCCTGTATACGAAAACATATGAAACATCGATCATATGAAACAATGTGCTGCCGGCATGTATGTTAACCGCGTTAATACCGCGCAAACAAGTTGTTTCTCCGCGTATACGCCGTTTGCGGAACAAAAGGGACTCTGCGATTCATGCAGAATATTCTGAACGGTATACAAGACCATATTACAGTGCCGCATGTACATCCGGACAGAATTGGCTCGCAACGCCAAGAACGTAGCTGGCGTACTTCGCCATAGCGTAGAATGCATCGCTTCCGCAGCGAGTGCGGTTCGCTGTTTCGTTACAGTTCGCTTGCAACGTCAGGTGAAGTATTCATCCTCCTTCGTGAGCTGCGTCACGTGTCTTCCGCGAGAGGAGGGACCGCCGACCCTAATCCCCGAGAAGAAACGAAGCGAAAAAGGGGCTGGGCTACGTATCCTCGGAAGAACTTCGGTGTTTTTATAATGCCTATCCCCAGCTCGAGAACGTTTCTCAAAATAAATGCCTTCCTTTTCAGATCCACCCTTGGATAGCTTGTAGCAAACAATACCGCCTGAGAGATTAATTGCGAATGTTGAGAGGTTCTTAACAGTTTGCGTAAAACAGAACGTTCCAATTGTTTTTTTATTGTCGAAAGCTTTAATATAAACATGCTTTAAATATAAACTTGTAACGTAATTGTATAGTGTGACAATTGTAAACAAAAGTTTAAACTTGAAAAATATGAACTTACGATAAAACTTCTCTTTTTTTCTGATATATTTTTTAAAGATATCCTTTTTTAAAAAAAAAACGTAAGTGTATAATAATTGCTTTGATTTTTCCTCAATTACATTCTTTACTTTTGCAATATTCTATTCAAATTAAATTCAAAATTTATTGAAATGTTAATATAATTTTATACTACAATATTCTTGTATTTGAGTCGCATGTAATAAAATTGACGTTAAAATAAGGAACTTGGTGAACATCCTGAAGTCTCCATTACAATTTAGAAGCGTGCTTCCGTATCTCCGGTGCGTCTCTGTGATGTTATTGCTTCATGCTGCAAGAGCGGTGGATTTCTAGCGTATCGCTTCGAAACAAATAGCCCCTTTGATCACGAAATTCGATATACCCTTCGTCACTCCTGGATCGTACCGATGGACAGAGCTTAACGGGAACGAAGGGAATGCGAGAAGAAAAAAAATAGGAATAAAGAAGTGTAGAGACAGTAAAACGTCGTTTATGGATCTATCGAATGAAAAGTGCAGCGAATGCCCCCTTTATATTTCGCTTGGAATAGCTTTGTATCTGGACGTACGTTCAGATCCCCATAGAGAAAGGGCACATTATAATTTCCCATAAAACGCTTTACGATGACAAAACGCCGTGAACGTCTTCCTGCAACGGCCATTGGAAGGAGTTATAGTTTTAGGGACGATCTCAGCCGACTCATACCACGCATGTGTAACATGCTCACAAGTCATCCTTTCTTTTGTTCGCTGTATCGCGAGAATTATTTCCCTTTGTAATGAATTGCTTATACTTTCGTCCATTGATAGCATTTACGGTATTTGTCGAATGACGTATAAAGCAACGCGATCAGGGATTTATTAAATAATTATTTCTCAATTAAAGTTTACATGATATATTTTTGTAATTTTTGAAAGAAATCAAAGTAAAAAAATACATCGTTAAAAATGATTTAACAGATTTTTTGGAGCTGAGATTGTACTAAAAAATCTTTTCTTTTAATAATATTTCTTTAATTTAAAAATCTTTTTTTTTATGTTCGGTTAAATATTAATTGTATTTATTATATTAAATTAAATAATAGCTATATATATATATATATAGTTCAGTTTTGTACAGTGCTTCTTATCTCGTGAAAGCTTTATGGAATTATTATAATATTAAATACTTACCTACGTTTCTCCCGAAGGGCGTATTCGTGTTGACATTTTCGATAGAAACTGTGGTCGCAATTTATCTGAGACAGTTCGACGGTTTCGAGGGAACATGGACGCTACTGAAGACGAAGGTACGAAAGAAGTAGACGAAACGAATAGTCGTTCTTTGTTTTTTTTCTTTTTTCATTTTTTTCAACAGGAACGTACGTTTATTTTGCACTGAGCAGAAATACAAGCTATTCATGAAAGATGAGGTTACAGCGGCCGCAAGCCCCCCCCTCCCGCTCTTTTCCTCTCCAGCCCCATCCTTCCACCCTTCGCGCGCATTTACAAAGTCCCTTTCGCTTGCCATCGCACCGCAACGCCTTCCACTTCGAATGTCACCCTACCCTTTACCTTCCCTCTCCCCACGACCGACATCGCAAATCATCACCCCGAACCCGCACTTCGTCCCTCACTACCGTCTGAATGTAGAGCAAGATAATAATTATACATGTACATATAATTACATTTGTGCATTATCATAATTTAATATACATAGATGATATATATATTATATCTTAGAATATAAATATATATATATATTTATATATATATTTCAATATCGCGTTTACTCCATCTTCGTGTAATTCTCCTTAAAAAATAACGATATTTAGAGTATGCTACGGTGTAATATAAGAGCCATCAAGAGAGGAAAGAAAAGAATGAAGAGGAATAAAGTGCTGCGAGGCGGGCCTGAGCCGCTCATTTTCTTCTCTCTCATGCACCGCGCTTCGTGTCATGCAGCCTCTCCCTTTCTCGCGCATACCTTCCCGCCTTTTAATTCATCCAATTTCTCATTCATTCGCGCTATTTCGCTCGTCCGCTTTCACCCTCGCGCACGTTTCTTCTCTCTACGTCGTTAACGTTCCTTCCATCCTTCCTTTCACCTAACACACTCATTCGAGGACTGGCTCCTTTTGTCTCTTCACTTCTCCTCCGCTTGGATACAGCCATTTTCGTGCGATTTCGAGGCGGACAGACGTCTTCAGTGACAATTCTTGCGCGTCGCGTTTTACAAGGCAAACGGATCGAAAGGTGGCGGATATCTTTGAGTCAAAGGTAGCTAATGCATAATGGCATAAAGCGTTAATTAGCATATATTAATTAGCAGACCTTGTGCACGATTATGACTCGTCGTGGATCAACGAGGGAGATGATTTCCTTAACTGAGATGACAGTACAGAAAGATAACAAAGACTTTGTTGAAATTTAGCGATTTTATTTCCATATTTCCTGCTCTGCAACATCCTCTTCAACATTCAGTGCAAAACACCAAGTATTTCACGTTGGTAAATATCGCAGACAAATCATGCATATCTTTTGCGCCTTTTAATCGCGTCTCAAGTTAAAAACAGATTAATCGCTCTATCAAGAATATGTTATTAGCGGATGGGCCGGCCCTGGCGCTAATTCGTGCCTAATAATAGGAAAGCTCGGGCTTGACTCGGGCAATTTCACATCCGATATCGAATCGGCCCTCACCCAAAGCAACCTGGGACGAGGCTGCACGTCGCGATGCGAATTAAACAGCTCAATCAGCGTAAAATCGAGTAAATTCACAATTTGCACGCTGAATCGAGCGCAATTCGACAATATTTCGTTTGGCGATCGCGTATGTCCCGGCGTGCAAACGACGCGGGACATAAGCGCTCTTAAGGAGGACTCTTGAAAGCAAGCTCACTCAAGCACAAAAAAAATGAGAAATTTGTTTATTAATGAATTATTTACAAAGCGCGGCCGGCCCGGTCGCTCCGATAGCCGAAGAAGAAGCGTGCGCTTTTCGATAACGCAAAAATTTCTAGGCGGACAACAATTATAAATCGATGACGAAACATAGCGAATTCGCGCGAGCGAGGGATATCTCGGGTAACATTCATTGATCGATTTCTCAGTGAAACATACGATTTACTTTTTCGAGGAGTTGTCGTGAGTACGTGCCGAGTATTTCGAGGCGCGATTTCGCGCGCGCGAAATAGAGGACGGTCTCTGAAAATAATAAAAATAAAATTTCCATCCCCGTCGCGCCGCGATAGAACGCCCGAAACCAGCTTTGCGTCTTGTCGAGAAATCCTCGTGCTCTCGTTAAACTCGCGCTCGTTCAATACGCAATGATCGGTATTGATACTATTGGTCGATATCGCTCGCTCCGCGACGAACTTCATCGATCGTTCAGCGATTCGTGCACACATCGAATTAAAGATTCAATCGCAAATATAAAGAGGAGGAACGCTCATCGGCGACGCGGAGCGGTTCCCGTGCTACGCTTAATTATATAAAATATAATTAGTTAACCAATCAATCATAATATGTATATATAACATTACAAATGATCTACATGCTAAACATTTAAACTTAGACGGTATTCGCTGCTTTTGTACAATCGACAATAGAAAAAGAAAGAACAATACGGCGGTCATATAATAATAATAATATAATAACATTAATAATACAATAATATTAACTGTCGCGTCATTAATATAAAGATAAAGATGTAATAAAGACTTTGTGTAGTAAATAATTTATATAAAAATTCTGGCAAACATTAAGAAATCGCACAAAGTTTGATTCTCGCGTCATTCAAATTTCTAACACACGTGGGCGCGCATACACACACATATACATATATACGCAAGCAATTACATACAATTGGTTGTTCTTCTTCGTTTTTGTACATGTACATCTTTTACGCCTCATACCCTCATTCGCATTTTCGCAGTTCGCATTCGCACATTCTTCTCTCGTCGCGTATAATTCTCTCGCTAGACAGTTTAGCAAACCTTCGCTAGCGCTTGCTAATCACTTCTTCGCGTCGCTTCCCTGTTCTCCGTCGACAAGTGCGAAAGCAACGTAACAAATCAAAGAAAGAGGAAAGGAAAAAGCGACGTACGCAGGACGAGCTCGTTCGTATCCAAGAAATCTTTGAATGCAGTAGTATATCTTTCAGCAGCGAGCAGAGTGGATAAGAATCGGACAATTCCGGAGTAGATAAGAAGTAGACAATTCCGAGATTGAAGAAAAGCGAGAAATTCAAAAACGACTGAAAACACGAAGCAATTTAACGCCGCCAAGCGATTTTCAATCTTTACTCGCGCTGGCATTCTTGCAATACATGCGCGTTGGCGTGGAATTGTTGCAAAGCGACTCGTCCTGCAGGCAGGAAGGAAATAAAAAAGTCAAGTCACTATGCATCGCGAAACTACTCGCCTCTCAGGCTCGAGTAGCACTACTCTCGAGTGCGCAAATGGTTGCCCAATATCTTCTCCCATCGCATTTCTTATACGTGATCGAGAATCACAATCGGTCCGATCATTCTGACTTTGAAGAATTTGTCGGAGCAAGTTGCGCGTCGCGTTTTCGTGCGCTTTTGCCCGTGAAAATTGGATAGAACCGTTCCCATAAATAGCAGTTAAAGTTACCTGGAATTCAACTAAGTCTTGAGTCCTATTCTGTCTTCAGAAAGAAACACAGAATTAAGTTAGTTAACTTCCACTTAACCCTAGAATCAGTTGAACTTCAATTAGCTTTAACAAATATTTATAGCCGCAGTCTGTGGAAAATTCGAAAATTCGGACGAGTTATGCTCGCGCAAATTCCCTTTTAAGCTCGTATCCGTACTCTCATCTCGTTGTACACTTCCGTTTCTTTTATACTCATGCCGATTATATATCCTTCCCGTCCGAATTGGCGAACCGTTTTTCGAAACTGACAAATAGGCCTGCGCATAGCGTAATTAGGCATGGCTCAGGCGAGAGCATTTTATTTCCACGGAAAATTGATTGCTTTTCCGCCGTTTCTGTCTCACTCTTCCGTCCACGAGGCGTTCGCGTATTCTACGCTGGGACAATCGATGGGGCTCGCGACGCATTCGTCTTTCTTCTCTCTCCCTTTCTTTTCCCATCTCTCATCCCCTTTTTACGTCTTCTTTTTCTAACTACCAGTCATAATCCTAACGGAATATTCTCTAATATATAATGTACATTTACATATATATATGTATATATTTATATATAATAGCCAATACAAATATCACATGTGATCACCTACTGCGCTCGTTATACGAGCTCGCTACACCTTGTACAAAACGTCGAGTCTTCGGAGTAACCAGTACGTCTCGACTGGGAGACTTTCGCGATAAGGTGATTAGTCTCAACTTTCGATGAAGATGCCTTTCTCTTACGTTCTTTTTTTTTCTTATTTTCAATCTTTTTTTACGTAATCTGTGTTTTGTCGTCGAGGACAAGTCAGGTTCCTAGAATCGTATACATTTCGCGTTCGTTCTCTCGTTTATCTCGGCGGTGTCGCGCGTGATTATCGATTCTCCATCGTTGATAACATCCAACACTCGCTTCATAGCACGAGGGGTCTCGCTTAAAAATTACTAAATTTAAAAAACATATACAATCACATCCCGAGAGAGAGAGAGAGAGAGAGAGAGAGAATAGTATATTCTAGAGTTTTGGTAGACAAGACTCGAGCTCCCGCACGTGTCGAAGCGTGTACGCGCGTGCATGGTAATTACGCTCATCTCTCACGCAATGCAATCGATACGAACGACTCGTGGCGTGTTTACGCGGCGCCGTGTAATGCAGTGTACGAGATATTTTCCGAGAAGGGAGTGTGTGGAAAGCGGCTGTAAAGTCCAGATCAAGTTTCGATGGACACAGCCTCAAGAAATGCAGTGCAGAACTGTGCTTATTTTCAAGATGATCGATAAGCTGCCGACCTTTCGAAGATGACGATGGTCAGAGATTTGTATAGAGTGCAACATCATGTGTAAAAAATTTGATTTCGTTTACTCATATTGAATATACATGAATATAAATATTCTTAACAGCTTATTAGAGTAATTACTAATGATTCTCCTTTCGTTGTCACATTTCTTTTATTCTGATAAACAAGTATGATAGAAAAAGGAGCATAATGTCTGCAGACGGTCATCGTCCATCTTGGCGAAAACATCGAAAACGTTAACGACCATGATAACATAACATAAAAAGAGGAAAGAGGAGAACAAAAGGAAAAAGAAAAAGAAATGACGCTGGGAGAAAGAAACGACAGCTATGCAAGCGCGTTCTTCATTACAATTATACAGTTCAGCAGCAAAAAAAGCTGCGACTACAAGGATATTAACTATCGCTTCGCATTTTGCACTCGTTCTCCTTTTACACTCCCTCTCTCTTTTTCTCGCTCGCATCTTTTCTTTGCTTGTTTTTACTTCGTAATATAAAATACTCCCTTAAAGACTCTCTTTCCCACATCTCTTCGCGTTCAAAATCACACATAATAAATCACATTGTCGTAATATGTTAATACGCGCAGTTATATAAATAGAAATGTATACGCAACGAGATACAGAATTCTAGAAAAATTATTTTCGCTGATTTCCATTTGCCTCCGCATTTTTCTCTTTCTCCCTCTTTCTCTCTGCATCTGACACTCCTTCAAGAATCATCTTGCGTACTTTTCCGTTCACACTGTCTCTCGTTACATGTGTTACGTGCGCACGCACTCGTCTTACACGTACATACACGAAAAAACGTCAATAATCATCGATAGTAAATCCCGGCTAAAACATAGAAATGCCGTCGCATGCCTGTATAAAATCCCTAAAAATACTATTCCCTAACATGGATTGTGTTGTTGGATGACATTAGTGACTGTGCGGTGACTGCTTGTTGGCTCGTTTTCTTTCCGTTCCGTTTTCCTCCTCGATGCTCGACACCTCGCCGTGAGAAAAGTTTCATCCCCGACAGAACGCGCCTATCTGTGTCACTTTGACTGGTTTTTCTTTCTTTTAATATATCGCGTAAACACACACACGTTAGTAATTCGATTCGAAATCAGGAAGACTCGATTTGCGACGAAGCGGGGAAGATGACATGAGCGAGGTTCGAGAATCGAGCGTTGATTGAAATCATCTTTATCTTTTTAGGCCCCGAGATAATCGTCCGCCTATAAATACGCGTCTACTGATTAATTGAGTTTTGTGAAATGTATGTTTCTTTCAGAGGAATATGTTTACACACCCTCTTTTACTTTTCCCATTCAAGTAATTTGTCGACCTTTCTATGTTCTTACTCGCCTTTCTTTAGTTTCTTATTGAGATTAGAACGCACGGGTATATATTCGGACTCTTTCTTAATTTTGGATCCCGTGTTGTATCGTATGCCTGTGTGTCTGTACATGCGCTTGACGGCTAAAAATGTGAGTATGTACCGCAATTTAGAAAATGTCTCAGAATTGTAAATCGCACCTGTTACCGAGTATTTCAACGAGTGCGTTTTCTGTGTGAGTGTATATGTGTTTAGTATACGTGTATAAGTGCATCATGTACCATGAAAAGAGACACGGAGAAGGACGGACGCCTCTTAATACAATGCGCCCTTGATTTTGTTTATTTAACTCGTTGCACGATTTTTACAAGTCTTTAAATATGCCAAAGGTCACTTTTTAAAAATATAAGTTATATCGTCTTTGTTTTTTCTCATTACTCTTTCGTTCTCGCGCATTTTGTCTTTCTTTCTTTCTCTCTTTTCCTTTCATTCTCTTTCTCTCTTATCTCTTATTTATGCACTTTCACTCTTATTCATTCGCACATTGTCACTGGTGCTTCTGTATTCACTTGCATCATTCTTTTTCACATTTTTTTTCATTTTTTAATTCAAACTTTTTTTTCTTTTATTCTCTCTCTCTCCCTCTCTCTCGTTTTCTTTCTTTCTTCCTCTCTCGCTGTTCTTTTTAAGTCTTTTGTCATAAAATCCTTGTATATTATTAATAGTACTCATTTTCTTTATTATTTCTATTTAACTCTTTTCTCTAACGAGGAAATTTCCTAAAAATAATATTAGTTCTATATCAGTTCGGTTATCAGTGTAGCATTTTGAATGTGCATTTGACAATACATGACGTTCGCAATCTAAATAAGAAAAAAATCAATGATTCGAAATTGACACAATAGTTCTTTTGGTACAAAAGTGTTATAAAAAATATATAATTAATTCAATAATTCCTAAATAAAATATTAAAATTTTTTCGTGTAAAGATTACTACTCCCTCCATCCGTTGAAAAAAACCAGTGTTTTTTTCTAAAAAAAAATTCGAATTTATGATTTATATGTTACAGTTTTTCCGTACATCTGATTGGTGATCGACGATGCTATCGAGTTTGCCACGAGTTTCACATCGATGACGTCTGATAGTTCGCGTACCGTGACGGGCGAGGTTAGTGGTGAATAAAACTAATTTTTTAAATAAAAGGAAAATCCACATATTAATGGAAGGCACGCGCTGCGTGTATTAACAAAAAAGAGAATAACATTTTCTAACAAAAAAAACGTATAGAATTATCAAAAAATAAAATTAATAAATAAAATTGATAAACAAAATTGCAGATGTCCTGAATTATGACAAATTGTTAATTAATTACTTTTTTTTCGCGTAACTTTATAAATAGTAACATCAAATTCCTTTCACTCGTATCAGGGATAAGTGCTTCGAAATTACAGCTATCTAGCATTTGTCAGTGCCCTGTTGCTGCGAGTATTTGTTATTTATTATTAACATTATTATTAAAAGAGGGCTCTTTATACTTCTCTTTTAATTCACATCTCATTTGCTACTCGCTCTGTTTGTGCCGAAATCTTTAGGAAAAGGGGGAAAGAATATAATTCACTCGTTTCAATTTTTCTTTCTTCCATTCAAAGCTTGTTTCTTTTGCGCAAAGATGTTCCAGTACGAACCGCGCCGCACTTCTTCTTATGTTTGCCCTTTTTATCATCCTCTCGTCCTTTCTCTCCCTCACATACGCACACACCCACTCATACACACATATACGCATTCACACACATATACATTCTCGCATTTTTTCCTTTAAAATTGTGTAATTTACAATTACTATACAACATGACTGAAAATATCTTAGACCACGATAATACAATTATAATCGTACTGTTTTTTAATTTTTTTATTACCACTTAATTTTATGTATGCTTTTATTTTTTTATTCCTCAGTATTCATCTCATTTTTCTTGTACGCGAGTATCTTAAAACATTTATGTTCACTTATCGTACCTCGTACAACGATACTGCTTCTCCTAAAGTTCTTTAAAGTTTTCTTAGATACTTACATCTCTACCTATGTATAACGATTTCTACCTACATATATATATAATACTCTCTATCTGTTCTCAAGCACTCTTGGGCGCATACGCTCTATTCTCATTCGTCGACCTATAATATTCATCTGTCTATCTAAATGCCTATCTAACGATTTAGCTATCCATCTATCTAAACGTCTAGCTACTTTTTTATTCAAAGTATCCGAGCTTTTCTCTTGTCGTTATTTAATTGCTCGTGCTTCTATTTCCGATCTCGTTCGCTTAGCAATATATGTATATCTACAGAGCTCGTTGGTCGCCTCGTTTGGAAATGCCGGAAACGCTCGTCGTGACGACAAAGACCTTTCGTCGGGAAGTCGTCTTCCCTTTTGCGGTATCGACTCGTCACCTCTTCTTCAACACTAAGTCTAAATACAAACCCAGTGTAGAGGTGCATGAGTCTCTGAAGAGCAAATTATACATGCGTGGACTCTGACTCTAACAAGGACCATTATCTTCAGTTACTTTCGTTCCAGCGGCCGGCATGGAATTTAACGAGAGGTCGTCGAGGTCAGAGACGAGACTTTGCATCTTTCGCGCGGCTATTTCTTTTCCCTTGTACTACGTGTACTTTTAATTACATCTCGCCCGTTGGAAAAAAAAGATCGGGGATGGGAGGGGGGAATGTCGCGAACGCGACGACGACCACTGTATCCGAATATGGCTATCAAAAAGACGTCTGGCTTCATGGCCGTTATATCTTAAAATTGTAAATGCTACATATATATATATTTATTTATTTATAATTAATCGTGAACATGGTAACAAATAATGAAACATTGAAAAAATTGCACAATATACAAACTTAGTGTTCAGCTCGTCTCCTCCCTTAGATTCTCCATCTTTCAGGTATGGAATACCCGTGGAAAAAATACACACACACGCACACGCATGCACACACGCTCACACGCAAATACGTATACACGCGCTCATCGACGACCCACGCAGACTTAACACAGCCGCACTCGCATGCACATGCACTCGTACGAACCGTGCCGACCCTCCGTCAGTCGGGCTTATTCAGTAGGTACGGTATATCTTTAGGTTCTACGTGCGTATCAATTAATTTATTTGGCCACTGAACATTTAAAATTTAGTTATTTTTTATTTCTCGTCTCCTTGGCTATTTCGTCTCTTACGATCAGGTAAGATTAGTCTTTTTGAAGTGTGTCCTCCTTCCTTCGTTTTTGATGAGTTACATTGCAACGATTTCGATTTATTTCATTCCCCTTTTTGCTTTTCGGCTTTCACCAAGATACTTGATTATTTTGTTGCACGCGATATTTTAAATATCGGGATTTTGCAGATCGATGACGAGCGAGACGAGCAATCTCCCGCTGATGGCCATATGTTATAGACGCGCTCGCGGATACAAGATGATAAAGTTGACTATCTGTCGTAGATGTACGAGGCAGGGAATCATTCGCGAAATATTCGGCTGCGTGAAAAGCGTACGAAAGTCTTATGCGGATTATACAGCCCGTAATATACTTGCTTATCTACATTGTTTCAATGAGTATGACGAGAATATTAAAAAATATATATATCATTTGTATTCTGCTGAGTTTTTCGTGATGATCATTTCATCGAACGATCCCCTTACCCGCGCATGTTTCGAATAATGCTACAATCGGAAAAGATCACGAGAGAAAAAGCCCTTTACATTCTCCCACAAGCATGCAAAATTCAATCAGGTTTCTTTTTTTTCCTCAAGAATAAAAAAGCGCTGCGTCAATAATGACGATCGAGTGGATTACCTGAAAGCTGGAGTGCGTCAGCATTTAGTAAAAATCAGCTGTAAGTAGCAAAGCGAAACAGTCGTATCCCGCATTTGTAAGCTTCTTTGCGAGCGGGCTGGAACGGTAGCGACGGCGGAATCGGTGGTGCGAGCCGCGTTGTAATTCGCACTGTAAATTCAGGATTAGTACCCGATACAGCGAATCTTCGTTGCCGTCGAAACTGGTCGAAATTACGTATTCAATTACCACGCGTCGCGTCCGTCTCGACTCTCCGCTGCGTGAGAGCGCGATTACGATACGAGGAAGATCGCCAGCGGTACCGCGAGTGCCGGCGTGCGCGTTTTTAGCCGCGAATGTCTTCGCGGAGTTCCTGAAAGAAAAAACAAGAGAAAGGAAATAACGTTTGGCACCAACAGTTTGCATTATTGTCCTCGCGAAATCTACGTTTTTTTTCTAGTTTTTAGTGCACGCGCGATACGGCGCTCGTGATACCCGACGTATCTCGACATCGGTAAATGCGACAACCGTTGACTCGATCGTTTTGAAAAAGATAGAGGTTTGTTCTATGGTATATATATAGCAATATATATATATACATAAGTATTTCTATATATTATATATTATAAGTATATACTGAGAGAAATGTTTTGTATCAATAACCAAAGTTTTGTTACTGACACAAAAACTATTTGTTGATATATGATCAATCAAATCGTTGGTTACCACGACAATATTAATTTGTTGAATTTACTAAATGAACTAATAATTTAATGAAAACTGTTTTGTATGATGGTGTAGCGAAAGCCGAGAAGTCCACGAGATTAGTCTCTAATCGTCCCAGCTTATACAGGTAGACGTCGAATTTCTCTTATGAGAAGACACGCCATCTCTGACAATGCGAAACGTTTCTCGTTCTACCATAGTGGATTATTTTGTTAAAATTAATAAAAGAATATTCATTTTGTAATGGTAATTAAATTTTACATTGTTATTTACAAAACATAAGTAACCAAATAAATTTGTACCGTTAAATAAAAAAATGTTCATTTAACAAAAAGATATTGTATTTTGTTATTTTAACAAAATAATCCAATGATAATCGGTCATTTGTAAATAATTCTCTTTTTTGTTACCAATACTATATCTTTTTTTCTCAGTGTATGCTATATACTTATATTATATAAAAGATATACATTATATATATATATATTATATATAGTAGGAGCGTGTCTTTTATTTAACATTACAATTCTCTTCTTTTCTTATCGCAAATGAGCATCCGCTCGTGCCGCGCGCCATTGAGGAAAACTTTAGGCTTTCTCCAGTCAGCTTCTCGCTTCTCGAAGACCTCCGGTTGCTAAAGTCGCAGCTTGAAATCTTCGACGGTAGCGCTGATCTTAGAATGTAACGAATTGGCAGTGATTGACGTCTCTCGTGCGAGACTTCCCGGGCGACTTCTTTGCTCGGCAATTTCCTCGGAGGTCCCCTTCCTATATTACATTGGCTGCAATTTCTCTTCCGGATCACTGCTGACCATGGATGTTTCCGTCTCCTCAAATTTGCGCGAGTTAGCGGGGTCGATGATTTGTTTCATGCGATCCCTTTGGCTCTTAAAGACAAGTGTCAATTATTTTTTTCCCTCCTGATCTTACGCATCAGGACACTACGAGGAAACACACGTTATACACGTGATTCTTTGGACTTCAATGAAGTGTTACTTTATAATATCTGCTCGTCAAGCCTTCTTCCGAATTGTTCTCGTGGATTGTTTTAGACATAAACTCGATCTTCGATTGTCTCCAAACGGCGTTTCGCTGATCATCGATCTCCTCAAGTGTTCCTCGAAAATGGGTTCTTTTTGTCAATGATGAAGTCTGGCAAATCTCGAATACCTAATGTACAGCTACTTTCGTAGATTTCTCTCTTGATGTTTGTTCATCGAGCTTAGGCGTTCGATAATCGATCGCTTTCTACTTGCAGCATATTACTAGGTGACCTCGGAAAATACTAGATCGCGTGCAAATGTCGAAGATCTTCGCGATCTTTACGAGGAAGAGGTCTCGACGGTCCCAACCGCGGAGTGTGGCGCGCGGCTGAGACCGCTCGCAGAGACGATTGATTACACGTGTCTCTTCATGTGGAGAGCTAGATGGTCGCTGCGGGAGAAGCATCGGTCGCAATGCCGGCATTTGAACGGCTTCGCGCCGGTGTGCTTGCGGTAATGGCGCGTCAATTCATCCGAACGCGCGAATCGCCATTCGCAGCCCTCCCAACTACACTTGTACGGTTTCTCCCCTGAAACAGAAAAAAGCAAACCCACATTAGAGAATTTAGTAGGGCGCTTAATTCTTCAAGTAGTTATTCTCGCAAAACGATTTTGACAAGCCACTATAAAATTCTAATTGATATAAGAGATATATTTTAACGTTTATAATAAACTAGCAGTAAACAGACACGATTTTCAATAAGATCTGTAAGCAATATAAAATTCAACAATAATTTTATGTTTAATAGTCTGTTTAAAAACACTTCAGATTTGTCTGAAGAAATTAATTTTTTATTTTTAGGAAATTAATAAAAATTAAAATTAGAAAAATTTGTATAAAATCTGCAAATATCCTTCGTCACTTTTAATTTATAGATTTATAACAGATTGTGTGTAAGTAGGTAACAAACAATAAGTATATTTTCTTTTTAATAATCCTTTTGATTTCAGGATTATGAATTAATACAGATATCGTTCTAAATATTACTAAACTTGCTATAAATCACGTATGCTTAGTTTCGGTAAACTGCCATTGTCAATCGACAGTTTGTGCAGAACATAACGCTGGATAATGCCAGTTTGTATAGAGATAAGCGGAATCACACAGTATCAGTCTCCTACTTGAGAAAGCTCGTTCGTTCAATGTTATGATCCAGACACCGTAGGGGCTTCCTTGATCATAGGACAATAAACGTATCGCGATAGGCATAAGCTTACTGAAAAGCGATTCAATAGATTTCCGCACGACGATACGAGGATTGGACGTTATTATCCCTCTAAACAGACTATCAAAGACAATCAGTAGTATCTAATCGTCGTTAACTGGCAACGAAATGTCGACGACGGGATTTGTGTCCAACTATCGGCACAATAGCAACCGCACGTTGGGTGGCGACACGATACAAATCCCTGTGTCACAAATCCGAGGTAATCCTGTGGGATTCGCACGGCGATTGAATCTGATTTAAAAACCTATATAACCCTGAAAAATCCGCACGATGCCGCCCGTCCAGCGTCGCTGATTTGCGACACATGAGAGATGTATTAGAGACCAGCCGTGAAAAACACATATGCGACTGTACGCTGAGACGGAACCGCTCGTCAGGTGGAAGGAGAGACCATGTGTTATTAAGTCCGTAAATAATCTATTCGGTAATATAGAAGGCGGCTGACGTTGATGAGGCCACGGCGGAGAAGAGACAATACGAGGTCACCACCTGTGGCGCGATGTTAGCGAGATTAACAAGCCGAGGGAGTTTCGCAGCTCGGAAAGAGAAGCGGGTTGAGGTAGGGACGGGAGAAGCGGGTTGAATCAGAGGCTGTAGAAACGACTGCGAACCCCATACTAGCTGGTAAATCGTGACCCGATAGGGAAAGGGTAGCTGGCGCGGCGCCGCGCCACGTCGGCGTATCGCGACTCATCGATCTCACAATACAAACGATTTCTATCCTTTTATGTATATATCCTAATACAGAATCGTGTACTATTCTCTGCCATTTGATTCTTCATTGGATTATGTTATTCTTAGTTCACGATCGGTTGTCGAATACTTTCGCAGATCAATTGAAAAGTACACACAAATTAATTCTACCATTTATAATGGTTTCAAAATATGAATCTCGACAAGATTCGAGAGAACATTTGTGTAAAATATCTGTACTTAATTAATAAGCGAAATAGTAGATTATCTTGTTGAATAAATCTCTCAAGGAATAATGAAAAATTATGGCTCGCGTAAAAAGGTTAAAGCAAAGGCTTTGTCTTCCTGATTTAAACTTTCGGAGTGTCCGTGCAGACGTGTCTCTTGTCGCGATCTAGATACGTCCGTTGTAAAGTACTTTGAGCTCGCACTGAAATACGATCTTCTATTATTTTTGTCAAGGCACGAAATTTGTCGGGCATATCCGACTGCATCTAGGAACTGATGCGCGAGTATATTTCACAACACCGCCGTCGAGATAAAAGTAATACAAATGTGTGTATAAAACCCCGAAGAGAAACGTTTAACACGTCGCATGCCCTCCCGCGGTTCTCATAAATCCGAAAAAGAGGCGGAATCCTCGACTCCACAAAGTGCTGTTTTTAGATTGCCATGTCTGTTTGCGAGTTTGCGCAAAAGGCACGGTTGTAATTTAAATGTAGCGTTTTCTCATCCGTATAACGCGCTGCGTCTGAAAAAGTAGATGTAACAGATTGCATCGTGATTTCAGTCAGTGTTGACGAAGATATTTTCCACGCGTCGCGTCCGAATCAGTTTTTGAGAGAAACGAAAAATATACTAAATTATGTAATCTGAAATATCATAATAATATCCAATAATAATATATGTCCGTGCAAAAAAATTAATATTACTTTTTAATTGTTGAGCCTTCGGTTCAGTGGTAAGTCCATTGAACCGACTCCATTACAAATTCTCTCTCTTTGTCAAAAATGCCAAATAATTAAATTTTCTTTATATTACATCTGCACATTTGGATTATTCTTATTAATAGACATCTTATGCAATTTCCTATTTTTTAAAAAAAAGTAGATTGGAAAGTAACATCAAAATAGAAATTTGTCTTATTGAAAGAGCATCCTAAAAATTTATATTTATTTGTGCATATTGTGTATATTTGCATGTTTGTGCTAATGTGCATGTTTGTGCATGTCTGCATAAATATCTTCAGATCATAAAAAATCCGATATTTACTTATTAAAATATACTTAGTATTCATTCTTTTTTATACGATATTATTACGTCATTTTGGTTCCTTAAAATTAATTATTGCCTTTTAATTAACATAAATTATTTGGATCTTACAGACTCAGTGTCAGTAACTATGTTACATATTTTGGCTCGGAAGGATTAACTATGTAACCGATATTAAATTCTAAAGAAAGATAAAATAAAAAAAGTATCTTTAGATTTTTCTTTGCAGAGTTACTGCAATCCTATGAATCCCAATACAACAGATTTATTGTAAATTTATATTCTAGATATATACAAATATCGTAAGTTTCGTTATATTTTGCGAGATTGGCGCAAAGCATTTAAAAATACATGTATATATATAAAGGATAATTTCTCGAAACCCTCTACTCTCGATTACGCAGTCACAATGACTGGTGCAACTGACGTTTTCCCGAACGACGTTCTATGTTCCGCGAGAAGAGGAGGGATGAAGGGAAAAAATTTACACCGCGTTTCGGTCTCTTTCAAAGTTGTACCGAGGGGGTACTAGCGGGAACCCCTCTTCTACACCGAGTCTCTCATCCCTAGCAGGAGGTGACGACGACAAATCCAGCCGGGACGTGGCGACGCATAACCAAATCCGTCCATCCCTTCGCCCCCCATTACTTCACCACCTGCACCCACCCTCGACTGGCTGTTTCCGGCGCCTCCGCCAACGACACCCGACATTCTACGAGGCCGCGACTCTGCGGAAAATACGGCACACGTACTTGACGTACCTCACACCGTTCATCCATCTCACCCTTTCGCCCTTCGCGGTTCGAGAAAAGCAACCCCCAGATACCATCCGTTCCCCTTGCTTCCTGCTGTCCTCCGCAGCCAGCTAGAGAAATGGTGACACGAATGTGCCTGGGCCCCCCCGCAAGGGCGGGAATTGCGGACTCGCGTCGGAAGGAAATTCCGAGGAAGATAAGGATAAATAAGGTAAACGCGACGGAGTGGAAGGTGCTGCATGTATTACAAGTAGCCTAGCAGGCGAAAAGAAAAATTGTCGTTGACTTCATTGTTGGATCGCCGCGACGATGAGAGAATACTCGTCTCTCGGCCATAAAGTTTCACAAGATGTCGACGCAAAAAAAAAGAATGGTCAAAATTATCAATCCATTGAATTCAGGCCACAGCCTACGTACAAAATATTTATCTTTATTATACACTAATATACACATTCGGATAAATAAGGAAAATTCAGCAATTATTATATATACACACACACACACACACACACACACACACACACACACGCACGCACACGCACACACGCACGCGCGCGCGCGCGCACATCATTTTGTCGCCGTATTTTCCAATGAGAATGTCATTGCAGCTCCCGTACAATATAAAACGAAGAGATGATTGTTTCGTTCGAGAAGCCATCGGAAATCGAGAGAGAACAAATGCGAACGCGAGCTACGTACGCTGGCGCTCGCCGAGGTAACGCAATTTTTGCAAAAATCCTGTACGCGACTACGTGCGCACGTAATGTTCGATTTCACGGACGAATTAAATTTTGCGTAGCCATGGCGACCATGCCGTAACGCTTTACACGACCGCAGGCGTTTATCGCGAACGCGTGCCCCGTCTGGTCCGTTCGACGCGCATGGGCATATCACGGCACGGGTTGGAATACACGCGAAACGACATGTACGTGCAACGGGCATTGCGCATTTTATCGCTGCATAATGGCCTCCCGGCGGTTCGTTACCACCTACGTAATAAAGCCATATTAAACAAGATGGCTTAACGCGTTAAACCCTCTCGTCCCGTCCCACCTTCTCGTACCCTTCGCGCGCGTCGACAACGAATGTTGCTAAACGACGTCCACGTATAGAAAACACGCACGCACCCTCGTCCGCGTTTCTCTAGTATTTTTAAGTGTGCATCAAGATGTATTTACTGTCTCTCTTCCATCCTTCGTTAAGTCGATAGCAAGAGATAAATTTACGGAAATTATTTCCTACGATGGATGTAAATCATGCATTAAATGTAATACGTATTAGTTTGTGCCTTTGTGTTTAATGCTTAATTCTTTTGGATCTTTTAAGCTCAGTTATGGAATTTTTAGAATCTTTTGGATCTAATCATCATCAGACATCTTTTAGATTCGAACACTCGTCTCTGGTTCAGTTAGAAAAAAAATCACGTCGAGTATTTTCCACAAATAAATAAAACAATAATATACTTTCGAATAATTACTTACGTATTCAAAAGATAAAAAATTAATTTTAAATTAATTTTTAAATTGAAAAATAAATGTTTTAATTTTTTAAATAAACAAATTGTGAAAAAAGATAATTGAAAAACAGTTATTTTCAGTATTATTATAGTAACTATTTTGCCACAGCCAGCTTTTGTCGACGTACATTCTCATGCAGCGTTAAACATTAAGTCATTAATTTACGCTAGCATATAATAGATTTAGACGCGTTAATGATTTCAGCCGTTTGCATGCCGTGTTATACATAAACTGCGAAACTAATGCGATCAGTTCATACTTCGCGCGAACGCGTAACATATTAGACATTGTTTACCATGAATATCATAAAATCATCAACAGCTTCGCGATCGATGAGATATATCAAAAATCCATCTAAACGGGATATAATGCAATTATGAGCCCTTGAAGAGGTCATTTTACTTCGTTTTGATAAATGGATCCTGCATGCGATGTAAGCAATATTATTATTGCGTAGAGAACAATGCATGTTCTGGTAATCCGCGTTTTATTATGGCATAATAATCCGTCTATTGTCGACACTGCCTCGCCATTTCGTAATAGAGCAGTAAACAAGCAGACTTCTCTCCATTAAAACGCATTCTCAACGCATTCTTTTTCATCCCTCTGCTCTTCTTCATTTGTCCGAAAGAATGCAAATGACAATTCATCTTTAGTTCTTAATGGTTATTTTTATTGCGGCCTTGACACTTAAGTTAATAATGATCGTCGAGATATCAAAGTGACAATGTAGCTCTTTACTTTCCATTTCATCAGTTTATTCATAATGTAAATTTACGTCACTACTTTTTTATTCATAGAACACTTGGCATGAATCGAGATAACAATGTAAATTTTATTAATTATAAATTCATAGTATAATACATTAAGCTGATTAAATCAAATCTGGTTTAATATTTAAAAATTTCCTTTGAACTATCTCGGAAAGAGTAAATAATTTTCAAGCGCATAAGAATTTTTTAAGTGCGATACTTAAATTATCATGCCGGGCACGTTCACCCTTCTGTTTTTGTCCCAATAAACATTATCTTGTAGAGAAAAAGGCCGTCAGGAAACACGCAAAAATATCGGCTTTTACCTTTGCATGTAAACGAGTTGGAATACCGAATCGTCCTAAGTCTAAAAACGCGGCACGCTCGCGTGCTCGTGAATAACGAAGTTAGCGTCGTCGCGCCTTATACGGTATGCCGGAGCGTCCTTTCCGGCGGAAGGGCGATTTTTCTACGTCCTCCCTCTGCCAAGGACGACGACGTTACACCGATGGGGGTCCGGGCGGCGGGTTGGTATTGCGTCGATATGTCAGTCCGTCCTGGCAACGTGTGCTCGTCGTCTTTGCATTTTATTAAGTCCGCCGCCGGCGAGGATGTATAGGGTACCTTCCGTCATGTCGCCGAGGGATAGGACAACCGGAATTTATGGGCGAGGATTCCGCCCCTGAGTCCGCCTTTTACATCCGAGGACATTTTGCGCGAAAACGTTTCGGCGAATAGCACGCGTCTAATACCGGAGGCCATCGCGAGCACCCACGTGACGGATCGCTCGAGGGACGGCCGACTTGAGATTTTTCCTCGTGGTTCCTGGAAAACTCACCAAGCGGCGAACGTTACTTTCTCCGCGATACTTATCGCCAGCAACTTTGCCGGGAAATTGACGCGGACGTTTCGTTACTCGCAAACGAACCTCGCGAAGCGATCGACGACCGTCGATCGATCTATTTCTGCTTGAATCGACGCCGCGTAGAAACTTCTATCATGGACAGAAACGTACCGAATTTCGGCACCGCGAAATAACTTGGCAACAGAATGAATACGTATCGGGAATACGTAAACGTAAAACGTGGTAAAACCAATGATTGCAGAAAGTTGACTCTTTACGATATTGGCTCTTTACCGAACTGATAAGTAGAAATGAACTGCAAAGTTACAATCACGACATATTGCGTACTTTCTGTTGTTTCTTTCTAGAGTTTAGTATGAAATAAGTTTGTTCCGTACAGTTTAATATATTTCTTCCTACGCGACGTCAACGTATTTTTTGTGTTTTATCGATCTTACAAATAGGCAACGACTTTGAACGAATAAATTCTCCATTTTCTGTTCTCGAATTCTAGTTTTAGGGAGAAATACGTTGAAAACTTATCTTTTTAGAAAGAGACAGTCGTCACCGCGAGCAAGTAAGAAAGAGGAACGCTTTCTTCGGAGAAATATCGTACGCTATAAAAGAGGAAATGCAAGGTATCTCTTTTACAAAAAGATTTTGCTTCATGCCCCCTGGGAAGAGAGATACGATTTTCTAACACCGCCAGCATAGTACTCGTACTTTACATTAGTCGCTTTTATGCACCTCGCGTTTCGTGTGCAATCTGAGGAATTCCTCATAGTGACGCGTATCAAATTACGAGACGTATCGCACCAGTTTCTTTTTCGTATACCGAATTTCGGTGGAGCACGGTTCCCTTTTTTTTGTGAGAGACAAGACAAGGCTAGAAACCAACCCCTGTAGTCGGAATGAAAAACGGGGGGAATAAGAAAGAGGTTTTCTTTTCAAGAAATATTGTGTGCTATAAAGGAGAAGATACGCTTCTACTTTATTCACAAAAAGATTTTCATTGCCCCCGCCGGCGAAGGAGATGAGATTTTCTGATAGCGCAGCGTTCTCTTGCATATTCAAAGGCGTTCCACGCACGAATCTTTCGGTATCTAATAGCGCAGAGCGTGTTCGACGCATTTGCGAAAATTCGATCGAACATAATTGCGAAAATACCCGCTTGAATGGCAAACAATGCAAATTTGCTAATATCGAACTTTTTGAAAAATATTGTATTGTGCGATAAAGACGCGTCGTTCTGTTTTAAAGGAATGCACGGTTAATTTGTTACCGGGGAGAAAGAGAGAGACGCCCAGTGAACTTTTCTGCGATTAGAGTACCAAATTCTGGTTTACATCCAAAAATACTTGGAGAGAAGTTTCTTGTTGTGAGAGCGTTTAATATATCAGAGACCATCCTACAGGACCGCGTGATAGATCGTTCGAGGGACGACCGGCTAGACGTTCCCGATGTAAGAAAGGGTCCGTGGAAAACAGCATAGTTACCCCTACTTGCAGCACGATGGAGGGGTGGCATTTTATTATTTTCGACATTCCACTTCGGGGAGGATGGTCCGGGATTCGTCTCGAGGATCGCATAAAGGTCCGAGAAAATTTTACGAAGCGCGATATCGCTTCATACTCAGTTTTGAAAAGACGGATTTTGTGAACGACGTTCTTCTTGCCGGTACGAGATAGCGGGTGTTGTAGAAATGATAAATGAGAGATTTCTTCCGGAAGTATCGCATCGTGAAAATGGGCGTACGGTTGTTCGCGAAACAAGACGCAGTAAAGTGAAAGGGATAAAAAAAAACTTGCGCGCTCGAGGATCGATCATGCGTTTTTCAGCGAATTTGTTCATTGTTTTCCATTATGTTAAATCGCGTGAACAGGAATCAAAATAATTTCATTTTGTATATAATTTATATATAATCGTCTGCATAGTCACTCTTTCTTATTTTTTATTTTCGAATTTATTTATAAAAAATTTTCACTATTAACCCTACATTATTCATGTAATATTTAACATAATTACTCGCGTGAGGTGTTTCTGATATCGCAACATTATACTTTATTTTTTATTATTCTCTTTGGTGATTTAAAATTAAAGATTGATATTCTATACATTCTTTGGTGAAAATAAATCTAATTTTTTTAAATTGTAAAACAATTTGAGCTAAATATAATGTGTATTAATAGCATTTATTTAGCTGTATTTATAAAGCTGTACGGAAAGAACGACTTTGTTAAAGTATCTAAAAATTTAATTAGATACAAATCTGAAGATAATTTTATTGTACTATAAAAATAATTACATAGAAATCTTAAGCATGATGAGAAATGCTGCAAAAAGTTTTGACATTCTAGCAATCAGTTTGATCGTCCTATATATTTATTTTGAAGGGCCAACAAAATTATTTTCTACAATATAATATAAAAAATTATTTTCATGGCAGAACCATCCGTGTGTCATCCCACGTGAATAATGAAGGGTTGGCATCATGTCATGAAAATGTAACAAAAAATAACGCAGAAAGAGATATCGAAAGTGTCGAGGGATACATACTTCACATGAAAATTTTGCGGAACTTACTTTACAGCCTCACTTTTCAAACCGCATCTTCGTGACGCATGTATAAAAGATTTTCATCGCGTGTCGCGAAACTGCCGGATACGATTCGCATTTCGCGTGTTGTGAAGTGCGGTTACGCTGTCAACCGAAGCGAGAACTTTGACGACGTTTCCAATTGTTTGCGGTACACAACCCCCGTCGCGGCAGACAGATCTAACTTCGGTGTGATCATGTGTTTCGAACAGTGCCCGAGGTGCGAATCGATGTATGCTGTACATGCGCGAATAGTCGTTTCGAGGTAAACGTGTTACAATATGCATTAAGCAAACTTTTGCGTAAGTAGTACGTACTTACACTGAAAAAAAAAGATTGATTGCTGCAGCCAATTAGATGGTAAAATATGGCATAGCATTTTTAATTTGCTGCAGCAGCCAATCTTTTTTTTCAATATATGTAATCGAGAAAATGATCTGTCGATGCAAATATTGGAATGCTATTAGACCTAATTAAAAGCTATTTATACACACATCGTCGATATCGTTACAAATAGCCTGCCAATTTCATTAAAATATTTCGTAAATCGAAACGTAACGTAAAAGCATGTTACATCGTGTTTGCAATAAAACGTTTACTATTGGTATGCTTTTATTACAACGCACGTGCGGATTCACCACGTGAACTTCATTCGTTTCTACTACAAATCTCTAGAAATAAATTCTGAAAAACGACTCGGTTCTACTGATTTCGTGCAACGAAGCTTTTCAAAGAATTACGAAACGTTTTATCGCTACTCGAATTACACGCAATAATCGATTAGCTTCTGATACACCCATAACGTTCGTTCGCGATAAAACGTGCTTCAATATAAAATAGACGATTTTCCTGGGTAATTAACCTTGAATTAATTACGCTGACCTAAATTTAGCTGAAGCTAACTCTCCTGGGAGTGCAATCGCGATCCGGTTACGACTTTCCAGTTGCGAAAATCGATGACTGTTGTGTATCGCATTGAAGCACCACGGCACGTTGGTAACATCTAAGATTTAACATCGACGAAATATAGAAGGGAAAGGGTAAGATCGCTCACAACCACAGGCGCCTGCGGTCTCTCGTAGGAGAGGGGAGCTTGGGAGATGCAGCTGAGACTTTGAGCTTGCGGTTTAAACGTAAGAGGAGACGTGTTCAATCGCGCAGATGCACTTGGCTCGCGGGAGTACGACGACGACAACGAAGAAGAAGGCGGACGGTGTGTCGCCGAGTTCAGTTTCTCGAGCCATTATTTACGAATCGCATTACCGCGATGCATCGCGACCAGAAACTTTTAGTAATGGAGTACGGGGGCTCGACGATGTGCCGCTTACCAGCCCCCGCGAACGCTCGTCTCTTCGAATCAATGTACCGACAAATTTTGGATCACCGTCGCGACGCAGTTGTTCCTGCGTGCACCGGCGCGATGTCTGCGACGAAAAATAACAGGCTCGTTTATATGCGAAATATCGTCGATACGTAAATCACACCCTAAGAGTATCGTCCTGCACGCATCGTATGCATATGAGGATGTGTGTATCGCATTGGAACACCAAGCTGAGGAAGAATATGCACACCGATGTATAATACACACACAAAAAATATTATTCTGTTGCTAAGAAAAGTGATACTCAATTTACTTTCTTCTTTTTATGGTTATCTTTATAAAAAAAAAAAAAAAAAAAACCACAAAGAATTTTTTTAATAATAAAATTAAAATATACTTGCTACAAATTTTAGAACTCATGCACTCAAAACAAGAATTTATTCTTTTGAAGAATATTATAAAATTGATCAAAGAAGCGGCTTTATATGATAAGCAAATCAAATTTATTTTTCAAAATTAATAATCGTGATCGTAGTAATAAATTTACTAGGATTCAGAATATGTTTTGAATAAATTTAATGTTTGTGATGAATTTATGCTGATTTGCGGATACATGAACTTTTGAAATACTTGAAACAAGTAATTATTACGTGCGTATAGTATGTGTTTTTCTGTGTGTAGCAATAATTAAGATTATCTTTATTTTTATTAAGAATATGCAAATTTTACATACAATTGATTGCCATTCGATCTCATATCAATCTTTTTTTTTTGTTTTTAATAAACATACACTTTTTATTATTTTCATAAAAAAACAGCGTATTTTATCATCGACATAAATAAGTAATCCAAATATCAGTAAAATGAGAAAGGCGACAATGGTGATACAATTGATATCGTAGAGGAAAGTAATATATTTTCCATGCAAACGTTGGAAACTTAAGAAAGTCATTCTGTCGTTTTGCAAATTTATTTCTTGCTTCATTGTAATGTTTTAACCGGGCGATTGCGCCGCTCGTTTCTTTCGCGCTTTGGACCATTCGCCAGGCATAAATCACGGATATCCGTTTGCGCGGAAATGCACTGGATTTATGGTTAATTCGATTATACCGCCCTCCCGACGCTGGATACCTTCAGGTTCTATTGTTCGCGGATACACCGACGCGTCTAAGGAGAAATGCAGAAGTAATGTATATAAGCAGACTGTTTTCGACAGCGCGGATTCATCGTCGCGAGTTACGTTGATAAATAAGTTCTCGGAGCCGCGCCACCGCTCGTTCCATTCTTCGTTTGATTTAAGATCGCGGAAAGCTGTGCGTCTCTAAAGCGCTCTCATGTTAAATTATTATACTTTGGCTGACCTACTTCGATCTCCGTAATCTCGACTAGCTCACCCCCTTCGACCGCAACTGCCTCCCGTATCCCTCGATCCGTTAAAGCAAAGTTTTCAATCGTGTATGAATATACATATATGCATGAAATACGTATTATCATCCTTGAGTCATTTATTTCCCCATTCTCGTCTTTTCCGTTCTTCGTCGAAAATATTATAGACGAAACTATATCCTTAGTAATGCTGTAAGAAAAGGTGCAGTCTCTGCATGACATTGAGAATATATTTTATTAAATTATTTAATTTTTCATTAATTGCAGTTAGTATTTAATAAACTTGTATTTATAAATAATTTATCAAGCGATCATACATTGCATATTAATAGAGGTTTCTGTTCAGAATAAATATTTTTCTCTTTTAGACCGAAGAATGCTAAATGTTTCATTTCCTGCACGAAATCATGCGATTGTCGAGTGAACTCAAAGAAGGGATAAAATCGCTCTTTCTCATATATGTTGACTATCCACTTTCCAGAATGAAGTGAAGGACTGTTAAGTGTCCCGGGCGAAGCGATCTCGCATCGTCGAAGGATCAAAGTCCTGTCCGCGGCGCGCGACGCGAGAACAATGACGTTCGGAATGGAATTCCAGAACGGAAAGTCCCTGTAATTGGAAATCTCTCTCTTCCTATCCTTTCGTCCCTCTTTTCTCTCGCCGTTGTACATAGCCGATGTGAGGCTGCAGGACGGCGATCGATAGTTCCTTGACACCCGTGGGAAAATCGGATACGAGAGCCCTGCGACGCTGCCACAGCGAGAAAGGACCCATTCGGACAAGAATCTAATACGCAAGAAGGATAAGCACGATGAAAAAGAAGAATTAGTTCGGTTTTATTCTCGTCAAGATATAAGGACAGAACAAAGAGTTCATCCGTGGATTTTTCTTTCGGTATTATCATTCCCATAACCGGTCTTCCCCCGGTTTTCCTCTTTTACGTTTATAATTAACGTAATTACGTAGGGCTTTCTTCTCATCGCGCATTACATAAATTCTACGTAAATCTGTCTGCGCTGTGAGTGACGGTGAAAAATCGCGGCCGTTTCGGAAGTATACACGAAACGTTACGCTCCGCTCAAATTAGCCTCTTTGCAGAAGGCCCAAATCCGTTAAACGTTTTAATTAACTTGCGGGTTTGAACAGTGTGATTTAAACGGCCGGCGAGAAATCATATTTTGCATCGATGCGTAACGCAGACAAAAAATGTAAAATTTACCGCGAGGTGCTGAACCAGCAAAATTCAAGATATTTCAACGGTTTCTCTCGCAGCTGAGATCGTTCATTTTAAGCGAGCTTCGCATGCAAAAAAAGGGTTTGATAAATAGATGGACATACTTGATATTTAATGATGTTTGATCGCTTCAAAAGAAATTAGCAAATAAATACGTTGATTAAGTCATTTAATCGGATCACATGGTAGAATCAGTGTTAAATCCGCTGTCTACGAGAATAATGTGATCCGACGAATGTAGATGAGCATGTCGTGTCTCTGTCGTCGTCGTTCTCGTCTTCAAATATAAGATCAGACTAAGCAAAGGGACTAGATCTTCGCCGATCCTTCTCGGAATATCTACATATCGAGAAGCCTTCCGAAGGGAAACTTCGCCGATGGAATTCGTAACGAACCTTCACGTTGTCGTCTCGCGATCGACGACTCGCTTCGTTTCGTGTCTCGCTACCGCGAAGTCCTGTCCGCAGGGTAATTAGATTCCGTCGAGTGAGATCAAAGTCTACCGCCATTTCCATCCCCGCGAAAAGCTCCGCTTCTCGAAGTTTCTCGATGCGGTCGTTTTTCTTCTGGTGGTAAACTCCGAGAGAGCGTGTCGCCGAACTTTTTCGACGACGAGATCGCAGCGAAAATCTCCTCATGCAGCGGATGTAATCAATAAGTACGAAAGTAGTCGCACAATTGTTTCTTTCGTCATATTCTAAGAAAAATCGTGAAATCTGTATATCTTGAAATTTTTTACTTCTCAATTTAATATGTCTTTTAAAAGTGATCACATAATTTTGTACGGCTATAATATTTAAAAAATTGTAATTTTTGATGAAATTTTGTTTAATAAAAAGTATGTATATAAAAATTAAAGAGCTTTTAAAGAACCGCCATCATCTAATAAAAACAAATTACTAGTAGTGGTCAAATGCTTTAATAGCCAGAGTTTACTTCTTTTATACGATATATAGCTACGTCTTATTCAACTTCTTACAAAGGCATTTCGACTATTTTATGAAAATAAGATATAAAACAGACAAGAATCTTAAGAAAACTATTGTGCGACAGAGGAACGTTTCAGTTCCGGAGCAGATACATGTGACATTGTGAAGTACGGACTGAGCAAGAGAAAAGAAACCGGCAAACCAATACTCGAGGGCACAATGCGCTTTTACACCTTTTTCTCCGTAAATGTCTCGAGATAAACGTCCTACGGCGAGCCGTCGTACATGTCGCGGCAGTCCGTCGTCTGGCACAGCCGTTCCGCCGACAGGAGGATCCCCGTGTCAGGACGAATTCATAACAGAGTCATAATTGCGGGACGGGTCTCGCAGTATGCATAATCCCGTAGTTAGCAGTTCTGCTTAACGATCCGCGAGAAGCAATCCCGACGTACCTGCCATGCTGCAGGATGGAGGCGTCCCAGCCAACCCGTCCCTTATTACTACCCTTGCATTCCGCCCCGTTCCCTCTCTCTCTCTCTCTCTCTCTCTCTCTCGTCACATCTGTGTAGGGCCATGCCTAAGCTATACGTAGAAAGACGAGGGCACGTACCGCAGGATACCGTACGTACGACTGGCGAAACCCTAGGACCTGAGTGTGACGCGACAAAAACCGTGGATAAAGAGCAAGGGTCCGAGAATGAGGATGAGGACGGGTCGTACTGGAAGAAGAGAGAAAGGCGAAAGGGAACAGGAGAGTTCGTTAATTACAATCTCTCTGCCTGCCACCGTTCACCATAAGCGACCACGAAAAGGATCGGAGGGAGGAGGATGCGAAGACCCATGGCAATATCGCTTTCGGACAGTGACGCGAACCGTCAACATGGATCATGGAAGTAGCAAGATGGATATTGCCGCTCTTTAAGGTGGAAGAAAATTTTACTCGTTTTATCGAAACACAAGAGAATTCTAACCGACGAAGAATTATAATTACGCTTGTCTCGTATAATTTAATTTATACAGATTAAATACTAATAATCCGATTATATAATTATCCGATTTGATATAACATAGCAAGCGTAAACAGATTTTAAATGCAATATAGTTGACGTAAATTGTAGTATTTTAACAAAGTTATTTAGTCATAATTATCTTTACAGATAAGTTATTTTAAATTTACAGAAATTTTATTAATGCATTTTATTAATGTATTTTCTAATAAGTGCTTTCGCTCTTTTGCTAATATTAAAGAATAAAAAAGTTTTAAATAATACTTTATTCAGCCACGTAAAAAGCCAGACAGAAACATAGAAATAGAAAGCAAACGTAATACAACAAAATTGATACATTTAAATGAAACACACTAAACGAGTTCAATTTACACGTCGTTACGTACCCTTTTGTTTTTGAAAGAATATGTATGTACGAAGATCAGAAAAATGTTTCCAAATGACAATAGCCAATTAGAGAAACATGCGATGTCGGTCGAATCTGATTCTATCGGAGATAAATGCATGAGAATACGCGCGAATAAGCGCTATATTTGTCTGCTTTGTTTCGTTAGATGCCATCTCTCGAAACGCATCGATGCGAATAACGAAGCACCCTTAATTCGGCCTCGTAATTAATTATACTCCCGTTGTTGCCGTAGCGAGAATGTCCGGCGATTTGAAAAATTTGTTATAACTCGCGTCAATATGCTCGTGAACGCTTCTCGCGCACATATTCATTGCTGCACACACATAAAGTTCGCCGTAATCATAGTTCAGCTTCATCGCTCTTATGATTATTTGGATTCGCGCGTGGCGTGTCGCGACAGTCTATCGGATTATCTCGCATCAATGGCAATTTGAACCGACTAATTTATCGACAGCCTCGATACACACACACACACACACACACACACACTGGGCTCGAATCAACTACTAGGTAGACATAGCTGCATCAACTCACCCGTGTGCGTCCTTTGATGGGCCTTCAGATGCGAGCTTTTGGTGTATACCTTCTTGCACCCGGGGAATTGGCATTTGTGTATCCTGCGTTTCGTGTCGGGCGGACTGTGCTCGTTGCTCCTCGCGTGGTGCCTGTTGGCCACGGTGGTCGTGGTTGCAGTTGTGCCCGCGTGCGCGTGTTGCGTGCCGGCTACCGCGGGGAAGCCGTTCGCCGTGACGGAGATCAGTCTGGAAAAAACACGATTTGCTTCCTCTCATTGGATGTATTTTAGCCACGTTGTAATTAGTCCGTTGCGCGCTGTCGAGGCGCGACATCCGTGAAACGGACCCCGTGCGTGTCACGGTTTGCCAGCCTCGACGAGTTAACGCGCGCGAAATAGCAAGTAGCGTGATCGGTAGAAATGTTGAGTAATCGGCGCACGTCTCGTGCTTCAAAAGAAACGCGAGCGAATTGAGAAGAGCGCAATTCCGGCAACGGGTTAATGATGGATCGCGAGAGCGAATTGTTTTAAGTTTCTTACCCTGACGTAGCGAGAACGTTCCGAGGTTACTTCCCAACGTCAACTTTTTTTAACGAGCCCGTGTCTCTTTTTTTTGTAAATTCCGTAGAAAATTGCCGGGAACGAATTGGATGGGATAAGTCGACCCGGAAAGTACGACCACTTTAAGGCAGAGAACGCCAGTTACAGTTAATCAAGATAATTTCCGAGCAAGATAACTATATACGGCGCATCCGTCTTTCATAGGGCAAGTATCGCGTTAGTCGCTTGCCTCTTTCAATTTTAAAGGCAATTAAGTTTTCATTACGCAAGAATAGCAGCAATGAGAGAACGTCAAAGAGGAACCGCCTGGTGTCTCTTTTACCGACCTTTTATCATGTAACGCGAGAAAAGAAGCGTGTACGCATGATTCTTCAGAGAAGAAAGAAAACACGAATTTTATAACACTTACCTTGCAACACCCTGCGCGTTTCCGGTGGTAACCCTGACGATAGCACTCCTCCCGCCTGTGCCGTGAAGGTTGAGGTTATGCACGTCGAGCATCGAACTTCCACTCGACGAGTGACTGGAGTTGGAATGACCTTGACCCGAACCGGGACTCGACGGCGGCGTCAGAATCTGACCTTCGCTTTCGCACCCGCTGTCCTCCTCCTCCTCGATTTCCTGCAGCAGCAAAACCACGCGCATTATGCAACGAGATTACGATTAATAACGTAACGGGATTGATTGCACGGTCCGTGAATCGCTGCCGGGAATCGCATCGGACTCGGACTGGTTACGGCAGACAAATAAACCGATGAGAATCGAATCGTGATCGCGCGATCTAACTCATTACGTCCAGGCTGGTTGCATCAATGCAACATCGCGCATCATATTGAATCAGAAATTGCTTTTGCGAGAGAATAACTTCAGTTGGATTAAAAAGCTAATTGGAAAGATGTCTTCACAAACTGTACATTTACAATAAATAAATCGAATTCTTTTATGTAACGTGAATTTCGGAATCCTCACGCGTAAAATTAACTTTTAAAGTTTAAAAAAGTTAATGAGATTTTAAAAAATATTTTCACGAAATTAAAATTAATAATTTTTAGAACAAAAACTCTGTTAAAATTTTAAAAAAATATTCTACTAATTTGTTATAAAACAGCAATATATAAAAAAATATTTTTGTCCTTCATAAATTCATTTGTAATTAATTATTTTTCTAATCGAGCACGGATTTTTAATTACTGTTAATTTTAAGTAAAATATTATTGATTGAAATCGCTAAGCATAACATACCTCGTGTTCCTCATCTTCCTCAAGGTCTTCACTCGGTTCTTTTTTAAGAATGAGCGCCGTGCAAGAGAGGGAAGGTGAACTGTCCCAGGACAGTGCTGAACACGCCGAACTCGCCGAGGACATCGATAAAGAATCGAGGTGACGATCGAGGAGATCCCTATCGCGTCCACTGTCATTATGATCACCAGGACTGAATTTAATATCGTCCAGACAGAGAGGATCTCTTTCGTCTGACGACGTCGTCACCTGATTTACAAAGAAGTATTTTTTAATTTCTTAAAATAATATTAAAATAATATTCTTATATTAAAATATTATAATAATATATTAAAATAAATATCCTTTCTTTCTCTCGCGGGTCGAAGAAGGAGATAATAAAGTTATCAGCACTATATAAAAATACACACATAGAAATAATGTATATATAAATGGAAAAAAAATTATTTATATAATATATATATTAGAAAGAGAAATGTTCTCTCTATGAAAATTTGATAATAAGTAGACTAATGGTTTGTAAATATCGGCATAATCTAGTTACACACCTCCATTTTGATTGGGGGGTCAAATTGTGCGCTCGTTCCAGTGGACGTCGTCCACGAGATCGATGGTGCCCTGAAGAGGTTCCAGGGCGCTGTGTCCAATTCCGTGGGGAGTTTTTTGTACGATTGTAGCTTCGGCTCGTCCTTCAGGTACCTCTCCATCTCGTAGCATGTCTGAAAGAGGAGACAAGAGAGCTTGTTAGGAGACTGAAGCGACTTAAGTATCCCGCCGAGCCGCTCACGCAGAAATGGTGGCAATGGGCGGTTCTGTGGCTTAAATTTAATAGCCATAAAAGAGAGGGGAGGAAAGGAAACCAATTACGATCAGATGATATATATCGCTGTAATAATGATTGGCCCTTCACACTTCTATATAGAATACTTAATAAATGTTTGATGAAAAATTTGTCAGAATTCTGGGCAAGAAAAAAGTATAATAGGTTGCCAGAATAATGTAATTTGACAAATTTATAAATTATTAGGACGTTCAAACCGTGATATTTCATCAGCTTTATTCACGTATAATTAAATCTTATAAATTCTGTTAATGAAAATCAATAATAAAAATCGAGCATACGAAAATATTTCGAATAGATGAATCGCTTAATGTAAAATCAAAAAGTGAAAAATTTTTTCTTACAATATTTAATCTACTCGTATAGATACTCGTTTGCAGCGATTGAAGCAAGCTTCAAATGCTACAGAAATTATCTTTAGGAGTCAAGCATCCCATATGGGAAGGTACATCGCCGTCAACGCAACTACTCGCGAGTTTGCGAAGTTGACGCTCTCCCGTAGGCTGTGCCAGTTTGGTACAGTTCCTTGGAGAGAGTACAAAGTTATGCTACTCACTGCGAGGAATTATGCACCAACTATACCACATAAATGAGATTATAGCATACCGCCCCCCCCCCCCCCTATCTCCTTCGGGTCCGTCGTCCTGTCGACTTCTCTTTGAACGCTTCGCACAGCAAATAAACATGAAATAATAGCTGCGCCATAATATAGCTTGCTATTTTAATACGTATTGCGCACGTAAGTTTTAAGCGCTAACAATATTATATGAAACAACCGTCTGTTCAGCTTTCCGAGGATTCGATTATCGATTCTTGTAGGAATTACGATTAAGACCGTCCATTTTCGCTTCAACGCCATTGTTTCCACTTACTTTAATGAAATTCTTTACATTGTTACAGTCAAAGAAAATGTAATAAAATACAGTTAATGTGAACAAAAGGTAGACAATTGACGCAAAAATAAGAAAAGTTTAATGTGCAATTTCGTGTCATTCGTTTTTTTAATTAAATTGCATGCAATTTTTATTATTTTCTAACACTTTTACATTTACATATAAACAGGGACTCGGACCGAAACCGAAACCGATAACAGGACCGTAACCGTTATTTTTGTCGGACCGATAACCGGATCGAAATGTTGTGCAGACTAATAGAAACCGTAACCAGACCGAAAATGTTTTTCGGTTCGGTTTCAGTCCGGTTTTCGGTTTAAATTTTTTAACCTTTATGGTATATACCATGATCAACAGCCACTAAACGAACAATGTATTGGCTCATGCAGACAGAACGCGCTAATTTCCGCCGCGCGGCAAGCGTTGCCGCGTTCTGTCTGCATGAGCCATATGTTATGCATGCATAGAGAGCCTATAATCAGGGAGTCGCCAACTTACCACGTGATCTAAATCGCGCTGATTGGCTTAGGGCGCATAGCGCTCAGAAAAGGTTAGAATAACAGTGACATAAGCTGCAGCTTTTATCTTCCTGTCATTCTCACTCTAATTTTTTCGAGCGCCATGCGCCCCAAGCCAATCAGTACGATTCGGATCACGTGGTGAGTTGGCGACTCTCTTATTAATATTATAGGCTCTCTAATAGTAAGTAGTAAACTAGTAAGTTCGTGTCAGTTCGTATTCGTGACTTCGTGTTATTTACTCTTATTTCTTCTTATTATTGTTATATTTGTGCGAAAGCGATACATATCACTAGCGAGATCACATTTCCTTTTAGTAAAAATGTTTCCACAATCATCAACAACGGTATTAATTATTGAACACGGTATTCTATGGGAGTAAATTATGCCAGCGTTGAACAGTCATATTATTCTTCTTTCCGCCTGCGAGCTAAAAATGATAGCTGACGCAAGCATTCTTTGTGCACTTTGGTATCTTCCTTCGGGCATTGTCTGCCAATTTATTATTCGCCCTAACGGTTACCATCAGGAGCGGCGGTTCTGTCTGACGCTATTACAAATGAAGCTATTCGGCTTTTATAAAGCTACTTTAAGAACGTTTGTTACATGCCGACGCTGGTAGTGGCATAATATGGTCCATCGAGAAATATGTTCTTAACGTCAGTTCTCAGCGTCATGGTATCACACGTCTTAATAAACTGCCTCTTTGCAGCAGACAATTAAATTACGGTGTCTACCTCGGCTTTTTAAAAACAGAATTTTATAAGTAAAGCACCTACAGCTTATTTTATATCAAATCTTCAATTAAAAAGTGTACGGGAACTAAATGAATTAAGGAAGTACTGTTTTTTGCGCTGAGTGAATCGGCTTTTGAAACCGCAATATAAAATTAAAGAAGGAAGTGTGCAAGGCTTCCTTAGTTATCTTTAATACCATAATTTACGATAAGTACGTCTAAAATCAAACAACGAGCAAGAAGTCAAGTCTATTTTCCCGCCTGACAAAGATTTTCTTCGGGAACTGCAAAAAAATGGTTCCGCGCCGAAGTTCGAGGGTTGCGTCTAATGCCGTCGGTCCCTTCTGCGAGAAAAATAATCGCCGCCGGGCTCCTTCATTATTCACGATTAAAGTTCGTCCGGGGTACGACTAACGGCGTTAATATAACTTGGAAAGGAATTTTATCACTCGCTTAGGGACCGTTTCTCCTTCCCTGGGGCTTGCTCCAGCATCAACTGAACTTTACTAATCCTGACCTCCGAGGCACAGCTCTATATATAAACGACCGATCTATCCGTCGACTTAATCTGTCAGAAAATCTTCGAAGAAAACAACGTTAATCGTCGTTGCAAATAGAACGATATTAAAAAATGCATTCGAAAACCTTACGAATATTAATTGATTCTAATTAAAGACGTCTAATGTTTAAATAAGTAAAATATTTTAAATATATCTTTTAATAAAACAATTAAAGTTAACAAGGTAAACGAAAAACTAAAAAGAAAAATATAAAGTTCTATATAACGAAGGAAAACGAAAAGGAAAAGTATGTCTCTATTAAACAGTTTCATTACTGAAATAAAAAGATAAAACATTTTAGATTAATATTGAGATAATGGAAAGTAGATCGTGCTTGTATAATGAAAATTCTTCGATTGTTCAATTTCAAAGCAAATGTAAGTTAATGTTTGATAATTATTATAATAACAATCTTTATACTTAACTAAAACAAAAGCATTTGCAAACTCATGCTTAAATAATTTGTGAACAGTATCAAAATTTCATCGTTTATTATGATGTAATATACAATAATATTGATTCTGTAGCATCATAACCCACCGCAAAACAGGAAGCAAATGCATTTACGAGGCTACGTATGACTCGTTTTCGGAGAAACGGAGTTCAATCTTTCGCAGTTTCTAGATTATTCCGGGAAGGTGGATGGTTTCGGGGAAGATATTTTGATTTTTTTTCCCGTAACGGTAAACTCGGCTCTCTCAGCGTCGCTTAGGAGTGCGCTGCGCGGAGGAATTGCCGGGAAAAATAACCGGGAGTTTTTCCGGTTAAGCGCACACTCGTAGCTTTACGACTTCGTAGAGACGAGCCGAAGCGCGTCCTTTCGCTATTGGCTGCTTTAAATCCAAAACTGCGTAATAATTTAGAAGCTCATGGTGGTGTCTGTATGTCCGCGGTCGATCACAATAGCCACACTAACGTTTTCCGCCGGAGTGCCCTATAAGCATCCGAATTGCGGAATTCTCTATTACGCTTTTCGCGATGAGCCCGCAGGCCATTCGTCCGCAGATTTATGCGACCCTTCGCCGCTCTCTTCGTCATTGCCATGGAATTCCACCGGCGGAATTATACAGTTTGAGAACTTGTTCGCTCATTTCATGTACACGGCTATTTTAAATACAGGACCATCGTCGCTTCATTTCCATGTGCGGTTTCGTTCGAGTTTTCGATTACATATAACTTAATTAAGTGTGAGAGTCGTGACGAATGTGTGACGTATTCAATATTGATAAACTAATTTAGATGCACTCAAAGTTGTATCACCAATTTCTACGAGTGATATTCCTCTCGTAGGACCTGAGCAAACACTCGGTGAGTGCGAATTTTTTTTTACGATGTTTACTTTCTTTTAGCTGACGAAGGGATCGCGCTGCGAGGGACAGCGGCAATAAAAAAATTCCACGGATCGATAGGCCGAATGCTCGATGAAAAAGAACGATGAAAGGAGACCGTCTCGCCATTATGTTTTTATAGGTAAACCTGTAAGCCATTTGCAGCGAATTTATGAGGTTCCAGCAATTCCGCTGCATCACATACGCGATCAGCGAAAACATTCTCGTTGCTCGTCAAACATTGCGTCAGATATTAAAGTGTAATTATTCAAATATTAGGATAATATTTTAAGTGTGATCAAAAATATGAGCAAATTTCAGACTTTTTACAGATATTAATACTTACTTGTTATATTAATAATAATATTATTATTATACATGCATCAAATATTATATTACGTAAGGACTAATAACATTCAATATATTTTTCGTAAAATTGATCGTGAAGCGTATTATATCATCGACACATTTATTATTACTATAGTTTTAGATTTAAGAGCACATTAATTATAACCATCAAATTTAACATCAATCGATGTTATTGTTCATATAAATTCTTAATAATAATCGTAAAAATTCATATACAGAGATCGTACAAAACTCTCACAATTTCGCAGGAAATACAATTTGATTTTCTGACGACCTAGTTGCAATTACGTCTCATTCGGTATCACGTAATGTTGTGATATCAAAGGACATTTGCGGATTTTTATTTCCCATGGAACCACGGGGACTTTCTACATTCGACCAACGAGGTCATATCTAAAAGGGAAAACGTCTTCGTCGGGCTCAATGGGCGCAGAAACAGTTCGGAGATAATGGTCACTCTCTACGACCGATAAGACCGTTCTTAATGATAACGGCGTCATTTCAGAGTTTGTGTAGGATAAAGCTCGATTCGTCGGTGGGCTATCACATCGGACAAGCAGTAAGAAGAAAAAAAAGAAAGAGAAAAGAAAATCGACTGAATCGTGGAGCGGGGCGCGAAATCTGAACGGACAAAGAGGACATCGAGAACCCCATCTTGGATTCTTAAAATCTCTTATCGTAACCCGCTCGTAGATCCCTGAAAATCGGACTCTTCTCTCTAGAGGCTAGCTGTCACCTTACTCTTCTCTCTATCTTCTTCTCTTTTTATCTCCTAACTGTAGTTTACGTAAACTCAAATCTCGTGTTACTCAACTCCGCTTCGACAGTAACGAGACCGGAATCCGCTGGATCTGGCGATAACAATAAAATAAAGTATTTTCAAGGAACCATGTGCCTTTCTGAAGCGGCAGGCTTGAACGTCGAGAATGCAGCTGGTGAGAGCCTCGACGGAAATGCTAAGAGGGTGGAAGTGAGGAGCGAGAAGAGAAAGCGATTCGCACGGTGGATTCACCTTTTCTTCCCTCTCGCGCATTTTTCAGACCTCACCTCGCGCACACATTCTGGCGAACGTGAAGTTCCGCAGTAATTCCACGGGACTGTCATTAACAGAGCTCTCGCGGCTCGCTCGAGAGCGAATGAATGATAACCCGAACTCGCATTCGCGCACGAGCTCGTGCGCGCACTCGCGAGCGAGCGAGCGATCGTCGATGCATTTCAGCTCTCCCGCTAGGAGGACCACCACGGTGGCGGTCTGCCAGGTCGTTAAAGAGATCCCCGCGACTTTAAGGGCGCCGTAAACCCGCGAATTTATCTCGTCCTTTCCTCCTACTTTCCAGCTCCCCGCGCGTCTCTCTCCTTTCGTCTGATCCCACCCACCCTCGCCGCGTTCTCGGGAACGACGAAATTTGGAAAGCGCGGTCGAGGTCGCCTCTTCCATCTCTGTCCCATCCTTTCTTTTAATCGTGCACCCTCTGGTTCCTCTCATTCTTTTCAAGTGGCAGCGGAAAGAAGGAGGCGATCAGGTGCTTTCCATGGATGTCGGAGCTCTCCGGCTCGTAGACTGATTAAATGGAGTGTACCGTATCTTAATCTCGTACCACATATGCGCGTTCTCGTTCTGCGTTTGGAGATACGAAACCTCGGGAGCGACAGTGCGTTGGGGCCAGCGCAAGGATTTACGATTCTGGTCCTTCGAGCGTTTGAACTGCTATCTCGATTTCGCAGACTCGAGGGAAGTATCGAATGGTGGAGCATCGTGCCAGCTATATATCGCGGATTGTCTCTTCTTGTTCTAGCAATATTCTAATCCGAGATACTAAATGTATATTGTTTCAGGTAACATTTGCTAGACATTTTGTTGAAGAAATATAGAGAAGAAATATATAATATGAAACTTGGTAATAACTTTTTTTATCGCGTACATGGAAAGAATTGTTTTGTTGAAGTAGCTAAAAATTTAGCTAGATACAGATAAAAATAATTTTGTTGAACAGAAAATTATCAAATATGACAATTGTAGAACGCTCAAATTAATTACTGGAATGTCAAAGCTTTTTGTAGCATTGATCATTACGTTTGAATTTTTTATATAATTATTTTCATGGTCCAACAAAGGTACTTCAGCAAAATCGTTTTTTTCGCATGTACTTGTATAGGAGAAGCAAATTATATTCATAATAGAGCTACATCACGAATACATCCAATATTCCAATATTAATTTAAAAAATAATTTTACATGTAATAAACTGAAAATTAACAAATATTTTTTTCGTAATTTCATCTTCTACATACAAATTATTATTGATTAATCCTTACTATACACGATAATAATTTTCCGGTGCTTTATGAATCGTTTGTGTTCAAGTTAATTTTCATTACATTTACAAGTATATATAATACAAAAATTATTAAATAAGTCACACATACTTTAATCTTTAGAAGTATTTATAAAGTTGTGTATTTAAAAAAAGGAAAGAATAGAAACCGTATTTAAACAAGTGCCCCTTGTATTTCAAAGAAAGGAAATACGCAGGACACAAATAATCCAATCGTGTGTACTAAGGGTTACTATATTTCAGATCTTAAAAGATATTACACCTTCCTTAAATGTTGCCAGCGAAATCTTCCTTTAGAATGGTATCGATCGCGTGGCGTCTAGTCCGGATCCATTGAGGAAATCCTAGCGAGGCGACATTCAAGGGAATGGCATCTAGAACGCGAGATCGTGAAGGGATACCATCCAGTCTGATCGTGTTTCGAGGCTTATGGTTTTCCTCCGCCATGCCGGTCGTCCACTCGAAAATGCGACGGAACGCCGTTATAGCGAAGACGATATCCCGAGGGTCAGGGTTAACGACGCTAACAAGCTGTAGCTGAGTGACTTACGACTAATTCAGCATCCGTCCCCTTTTTCTTTTCCCTTCCCCTTCGCTTATGTCTCGCGATGATGATTCTCGGACAGATGCCTAAGAAGAGAAAGAAACGGAGACTTCGTACAAAGAGAGAGCGGCTCTTCTTGTCCGGTCAATAGAATGCAATGAGGGCTAGCTAAGCTCGTTAGGGTGCAGCAATCGTACAAGTACATACATACGGCGAGACGATACAATTGTTTGTTATTGTTATGACGTCACCTTGTTAAGAGCACCTTCGTGCTTCTAAGCTTGTTAACCGGTAATTTGTTACTGCCGCGATTCGTGGTAAGGAAATGGGGGAAAAGGAGCGGAAGTGAATGTACCAGCTAGCAAACGATTTCCGGGTGTGTACAATCGCGAGCGATATATGTACTGCAGTGCTCCTTAAAGAGGAACGAATTCGTGTAGGTTGATCATGTGAACTCGAGTCTAAGCCAGCGTTATTCAGTGTGATTCAAGAGTATATAGTATCTTTCATTCATTCTCGTAGACATGTTTTAGTTAGTATCTGTAAATCTTGATCTATTAAAATAGAACTTGTGTGCCGCTAGTCAAATTTAACCTAACATAAGTTACCACTGCTCTTATATTCGATATATCTATCGTTATTTTATACTAAAACAATGATTAAATTTTACACTATAGATTTAACAGTATAATGACGACAAAACATCTCTTGTCAAATAAAGTCACACAAATTCGAGGTAGATAACGAGGGACACCGTAAAATGAAATAATTGGCTTGCGATGCACGACAATGATGAATCGCAACGTAGGAAGCGTTTACTTCAGAGAGTAAATTTATCTATCGTACCGCGCACGTACCATCGCAATATCGGGTGTAATAGCAACTAAGCAAACAGCCGATTTTTATTAGCTCCCTACAGTTCCTTTGTGAGAGGATAGGGGCTTATCGTCGAGAAGGAATCCTCTTGCGCTGCCTGCGCTCGCCTTCTCATTGGCCGTCCTCTCTCGTTCCTCAGCAGCGGCCTTCAAAGCCAGCGGCAGCCCTCGACGAAGATTCGGAACACGAGAGGGATCAGTGCCAAGGATCATAGGGTTCAAATTCCTGGAAGAACCGCAAACTAACTGGCGTACAGTCGATACCAGAAAGGTATTCGGCCTCGAGCCAGCTCAGGAACCATACGTGGCTCCGTAGAAACACGCGCATGCATGGAAACACATACACACATACGAATCGATCGGGACGCATGTTGCGTAACCATTCTGGTCTCATACTACCATCAAGATGATTCTCCCAAAGACGTCGTTACCGCCGTAGGTCGCAATCTTCTTCGCTTTCGAGCAAATCGAGCAAAAACTCGCCCTCAACGTCGACGCCGTCGTTCCTCGGGATCGTTCACATTCCTCGAGATTCTTTCGTAGTAGCCTTTCTTCTCTCGTTCCATCCCCTGCGCGTGATGCCTGTCGGATAATTTTCCGCGCTTTTTTCTCCATCGCGAGCCGTGATATTTCTCCGTTTCTATTTAATCATTACAATTTCTCTTATTTTGTTCGCAAACACGATCATAGTTAATATCATGTGGATGTTGTATAATTACAAATACTAATTTTGTCTAAAAAAATGTTCAACGTAATTATATATTATAAGCAATATTCTAATACAATTAAATATATAGTCAATTTTCAGTCTTCGTGAATTTCATACAAGAAAATATAATTTATTTATATATATGTAGAGAGAGAGAGAGAGAGAGAGAGAATAAATCGTATAGTTATTTAAAAACAATATAATTTCCTGAAAAGCGGTTACTAAATATTTAATTCAAAATAATACTTGTGTACACCGTAAATATAATCTTTATTTTCATCACTTGTTCTTGATATGGACAATATAAATTGTAATTAATAAATTGTAATTAATAAATTGTATAAACACTGTTGATACCTCTGTTAAAAGAGGTGGTAATGCAATATGCACATATAATACTGAATAATTCTAGGATAATAGCAATTGATTTATACCGAGTTATTTATATGAAGAAGCGTTGTGCTGGACTTTCTCGTATAAATCTCAACGATTTTAATTCGTCGAACGTTATCGACTAAAACGTCAGAGCCGGTAGATGCCGATGATACGCCGTAATGACAGGTGACATTGATGAGCGACCGAATGGCCGCTCGAAATTTACACGAAGCAATTATTCGTGAGAGAAATAAAATCTTCGATTGGGAAAAAAAAGACGGAACCAAAATAAACGGACATGCCGATAACGCATATATTCCTTTGTCATGCTAGATTTAATCATTAATGGACAAAATTATCGTGATACAAATCTCCACGTTGGTCTTCCATCAAGTCAGGGAGAGAGCTAATTGATCACGTATTGTGTAATGGACATTCAGTGACCCATAAAGATACAATATGAAGAAGCAGCTAATAAGAGTAAACAAATTGGAAACTATATGGTATAACGAATAGTAAACAAATTGGAATCTATATGGTATAACGAATTTGATTTTCTTTGCTTGTCAATCAGATTGCTTACACGTGCTTGCGCAAATGATACTCCCGCCTACATACGATACACAAAATAAATTTTTTTTAAAGAATGATTTATACAAATGGTTACATTTGGAATTAATGAGATTATTACGTGACGATAACATAAATACATTATTTTTTTATATGTGATTATCTATAAACATGATAATATATATATATATATACTCGTCCAAAAACCATAAATTTTTAACAACTATTTATTTTGCACTGGTTATTTTGCATGATTCAATATGTTGTACATAATTCCATTGTATATTAATATAAAATAATTTTTGTAAATAATTTTATAAATTTCGTTTGGATAATATAAATAACATTTTAAAGTAAAATATAGATTAAAATATTGAAGGAATTAAGAATTAATATTTATTTCATCATCTATTTCCCGGAGTAACATATTTTGGAAAATAGCATATCATATGACAAACGTGTTAGTGAACAACGAAGAAAAAGCAATATGGCGGATGTTGAAACGAGATGAAATGCATCAACCGGCTTTGCCAGTAGTGAAATATGTATCCGCCGTGTCCGCTCAGCGGAGTGGCGGAGTAGTTTGAGTCTTCTATTCGCGATAAATGGCGAGGATGAGTGGACGGAGATGTCAATACGTCATCCTCGTGCATCTACCGCATCACAGGGGCTGATGAGAACGTGCCAGCGAAGAGACACAAGCGGGTTGTGGAAGGAATGAAGGCGATGATAAAAGAAAGTATGTATAAAGAACAATAGAGGATTTTAAGAGAAAAAAGATGAAATACGTGGAATTTTTTAAATATATAAGATAAATCGTGATGCATATGGAAATGTAAATAAATGAGAAGAATTGTGCAAATTGCACTAATAAAACAGTTATTAATACACAGAGAGAATTTTTTTTAGAATTTACCCTAAAAATATGACAATCGTGGGACAATATTGTATTTCGAAGAATTTTATTGTAAATCTCTCTCATTCATTAATAAAATTACAATGAAGTATAAAATAAGTTTGATCAATTTTACTAAAGTGCATGGTAAAAATCTTTAAAATATTGTATTGTACCACAAAATTATCATAATTTCAGGGTAAATTTAAAAAAAAAATTTTCTCCGTGTGCTTGTGACGAAATGTAAATATACAAAAACAATTGCCAATAAAATGCTAATAAAAGATTCTTGCATTAAACATTAAGTTTCTGTTAAACAAATAAATTAATAGTTCTTTGCAAATTAAAATGATACTTAAAAAAATAATCGCTTCAATTACGTTTACGACTTAGCAAATTTATTAATAGTAAACATAGAAAATGTGAACAGTTTATGTGAAGAAGAAGATCCTGTTTGAAATCTTGTCGGTCAGCTTGCAAAACAAGACTCATAACTTAGCGCTTCCTTCCTTTTTTTTTTTAATAATTCTCTACCTCAAAGTCGTCTCAGCAGAGATTACTATTGAAAGCACGATTTCTTCATTGTTCTCCCCTGCTCTTTCCTCTCCGATGCTCTCTATTTCAACCGATTAGCTACCGCTTCCTAGTCGGCAGTCACAGTTCGCATGCGGTTCTGCCTACCTCGGTCTTCGTAAATCTAGGTAATGAGGCGTGACGAAATGCAGAGCTCTACCTGACGAACTGTAATGCTGGGGACTGACGATTGATTCTGATCTCGTCTTGTATTCATGGCAAATTCATTCGCTTAACTCACCGCATTCACCGCTCACAATTTGTTCTTCTGAATATCTAACTTCCTGCCTTCTTATCCTTATAGTCAGTTATAAATAAGCGATTCAAAGAACGACGCAGACAATTTAAAGAACCCGAATATTATACTCTACGTAAAATTAAATTCTACGATGTTATGAATAACAAATTAATTTAATGATAAGTGTTTATTATGTGTATTCATTATTATTATTACAACAAAATTATAATAGCAACCGAATATTGAATTTATGATTTGTAACATCATTTAAAATTCCAACAATTAACCCGCAAATAACATTTTCCGATAATTTTAAATTTTCTCTCTCTTCTTACGAAATATCTTACGTATTATATTCTTAAAATATTCTCTATATTTCAATTAGCCATTAATTTTTCAATTTCTCATAAATAAAATCCTTTATATTAAAATACATTTAGCTATGCATCTACTGAAGATAAAGATTTCTAAAATCGGCGGTTACATAACATATGTAAGCTTCAACTGCACAACTATCAATTTTCAAAGTTCACTATTAAATTTATACATACATCTACCACATTTACCTCGATCCGTTTAACGGCATGTCTTCCAAAGTTTTCCAAAGTTTCAGACATTTAATCTTTACGCCTCTTTACGCTTATTTTTTTTCATCTTATACCTTTCAATTAGAAACAGTAACGTGTCGGACGCGAAACGCGCGCACGTCGCCGTGAAATTTAATTCCCCGTTTCACAAAGTCGACGTATTCCGCGTCTTCGTTTCTCAACGAAGAATATTAATCCGCCGTAAGGTTCGCCGCGAGAAAGAGAGAGTTAACGTCTCGACGGTTCCTTGTAAAAATCGTTATTCCGCGTCGTTGAGTCACGAGGATCCTGAGGAGGCCCGGTAGCGTCGGCGGCGCACGGTAGACATTATTAAATTACATTTAGAAGCGGCGCGGAGGAATGGCAAGGAGTGAAGAGGTGGCGAAGGAAGACGAGGAAAAGTGACGGGGAGAACGAAACGCGACGATGAAGCACGCGGCGGGAAGTTTCGCGGGGGTACGCGGTCGCGGCTGTATATATTAATTTGGCACCAACAATACATATTCAAGTTGGAATTCATACGCTGTCAGAGGCAGTGCGCTTGGTCGAGTGAATAGACAGACATTATGGATGTCGTACGGAAGCGGGAGAGCTGCCGGAGGTAGAGGGGATGTGCGCGGCGTTACGAGACCCACGGGTTTCACGTACGCCTCGCGCCCGTACGACCGCAGAGAACCGAATACGCGACCCCCGTAGGTGAAGGGGAACACGGAAAATACATGAAGCGATGCGGGGATACTCTGATAGAGTGAACAGCGAAAGGAAAGAGGGTTCGCGTCGCACGTTCCACGGCGACGTGACATCCTATTCGGGAACACGGGCTGCATGTAACGAGCGATTCCGAAACTACTCTTCCGCCGTCTATCGGAGGAGAGCCTTCGTCCGATCTCGAGAGAGATTCTACACGGCTACCATATGCGCGCATCCGTCCGTCCATCGTGCGAGATTCGGACATCGAGAATTCGTCGCGACATTCGTGTCAAAGATTGCCACTGGCGAGGAAGAGTGCCTACGAGCGAGGAAATACTTGTACGAGAAGTGTCTTCGAAAGACTTTCTGGGAAAAGATATAGTGAAGGCATTCGTAACAAAAATTTAATGATGTCTCTTTCTACCATTGTAAGATTAACTTTAATCTTGGTTTAATTTACTGTTTATCTTTTTCTAATTTTTAGAGGTACTCTCTAAAATTTTTAGAGTGAATCTTACTCTGAGGAGTTAAAATCTCATTCTTAGAGATTGAAAATTGAGCCACTCTTTTTCAAGAATGCAGGCTCAATTTTAGATGTAAACTGTTTAGATGTCACTGTTTAGAGTAAGATTCTACCTCAAAGAACTTAGAAGTAACTTAAATCAAGATTAAAGTTAATCTATATACATTCTGAGCTGATCGATGACGATATATCTGAATCTGAAAAGTGGCAGATCCGGACTTTGCGTCATAATATCTCCGCTTGTAGGGCATGTAAAGAAAAAAAGCATGTATAATACAATCGGAGTGTAAGCTATCGATTAAGTTATACATAAAACTCGATCGGGACAGCTGTCATTGAGATCCTATAATCTCGATCCGGCGCAACTCGCCGATTCGCGTAAAGGAGGCAGTGCGCCATGCTCAGCGTCGAGACACTATCGTATCTCCAGATTGGTAGAAATAGATATAAGTCAAAAATCAAATGATTAAGGATACAAATAAATGTTGCATTAATACAATAGAATTTATTCGAACCGTTTAAGTGCTAGAATTCATATGCACATAGCATGTACACGGCGAGGCGGTAAGAGGATCTTAATTTCAATTGCGTTGCTAATGCAGGCCATTATTTTGTAATTCAATAACGTTCGACTTTCGATACGTTCGCGATCAACTGTAATGCAAATTTCATTATTTCTTTTATGGAAGAAGGATAACGTTACGGGATAGGCAGAAGGAACGTTACCGTATAGGTAGACAGTCGTTAGCAATTGCCATAACGCGACGAAGGAGCTATAACGTGGTGGTTGGATTGCGCGAAGATGTGAACGTAATATTTGATGTCGACTGAATGTGCCGCTTTCTTTTTAATAAGAATGTAAAAAAATCTATCTTCTTATCGTAATTGAAAAAAAATATATTTTATAGAAGTTCATCATTCACGAAGACATATCGCTCATTATTGCTATAATAAAGTTTTCTAAAATATGAATTTTAATATTTTGAATCATTAAAATTTCGTGATATTAATTTTGAAATGCAATTTTGGTGTAATAATTCATTGTAAAGAAATAAAAGTATGTTCTTTTAAAATAATGTACATTCTTCCGTTTTTTCGTTATATTTTCATTTTTTGCAAAAAATTAAAAAATGACAATTTTTTAGTTATGTCGTTGTAGCGCAAATAAATAACATAAATTATTCTTTATTTATAACAAGATCTTATAATAACTTGCAAGGCAAAACATGTTTTGTTGACAAGTGCTATTTTGTTCTATCGATGCTTCTCGTTATCTTTTTTAATTTTTTATTTTGTTTTTTTATGTGTGATGCAAATAGCAGGAAAATTTTACAATTTCCAGTTATCCAGAATGTATAAAATTACATCATATTCACTGCATCATTATCAAACAATATCCTTTAATAATTATCGTTAACTCTTGTTAATGATTCATTACAGAATACCATTACAGAATCACATGTGACTATAATGTTAAATGTCGATAAACTGTCATCCTCGCACAAGGAAAATTGCTTCATTCAAGAGGCGGTTATTATTATAAAGTGGATAATATAGGCTATACGAGTTCAGAGTATTCACGATGCCAATATACGTTGATCTATGATTGCCATTGTTCGTTACAAAATACTCTAGGAATAGCATTCTGGCGCCACGCAAACTTTATATTCACTTATCCCGATCATAAATTTTATTTCGGTTTCCATAGATCCTTCTCTCAAATTTTATCAACGGAAAGGACAAATCGAATCGCGCGAGTTCACCCGTCGATTGAGGTAAATTCGGTCTGAATGAGGAAAACGGGGCTAAGCGGGCTCGGCCGAGCGGAAGGAAAGAAGCCGCGCGATGGGCCCGTGGCCAACGTATATAGGACGAAGTCGCGGATGTATGAGCGCGTAAATCACCGATGCGCAGACCGGGGATGAAACTTCGGGTCCGCTTGTGTAGCGGGTGGGCGACAAACCCGGAGGCCATAACTTTAAGCCGCTCGACTTGCTCGACAACGACGACGACGACGACGACGACGACGACGACGACGACAACGACAACGAGAACGACAACGGTGGCGAGAACGAAGACGACGAAGAAACCACGCATCGAGTCGCGCACCGGCCGACTTTTCGGGATTCCGGTGTTCCATTTATGGTGAAGGAGCGTGCGCGATACAAGCCCGGTACTCTCACCCGTGCCAGAAGCGATTGTTTTATACGGGCCAGAACTAGGGAATACATTACGTCTCGCCTAAACTGAATACAGAACAAGCGCGTTAGGAGAGAGAGAAAATGTTTTTCCCCGACGACGCCGGGCAAGAAGGAAAATTGCCGCGGTCTCGCAATTTGTCGTGAGCGCATTGTCACAGTTCTACGTTATATATACCTGTGCATGAATACAATATATATGTAATTTCCCAGTGTAATAAATTTATTTGCACATTCCTCGCGTACTACGCGACCAAAATGAAATATGATCCACGAGCTCTCCATGAAAGTTATTTAAACAAAATAAAAAAATTTACTATATAAAATAAAATCGAGAAATTTATCACGAAAAATTAAATAATCACTCATGAAGCATCGCAACATATGTTGCAAATGTTTGCCGCATTTAAAACATAATCGATTGCTTTCCATTTGTTCAATAAACATTTCTGATGTTGCTTACTTTTCAAAAAGTATTTGTCAAAATATAATTTTGTTAATCGTAAAAAGCGTTACGTAACGAAGGATTAAAATCTCCGTCTGGAATTTTAAAGAGGTGCATTACGGGATGCGTGATTCACTTTCTGCGTGCGAGCCGTTTATGGGATGCGCGCGCGTGAAAGTATGTCTTACCAGATGCCATCGTCCAGCAGGCGATTATTTCATGACACCAACGTAATCGTGGACTTTCATTCTCGAGGCAACCTTTTATTATCGCGCGACGTGGTGCATGAACCTTTTATAGAACCATACGTCGCCGCTCGCAGAGCACGCTTATCATCGCCATTACTCTTGTAGATGATGGACTGCCCCAAATATAGCTCGGTTTTATGCAGTTTATGTTAAATAAGGATCTTTAAAAATTTTCATAACACATTTATGGTATAATTTGTTTACGGAATCAAAGTGTCCTATTGCCAATCAATTTGAAAGTGGTTAGATTCAAAATAGGAAACATTTCTGAACATTAATTGAAAATATAAGACATTTTCAATATTTTAAGATTAAACGAACTTACCTGAAGTTCGATCGAGATTATATGAAGAGCCTCGTTCGAAAAGATTATAACATTAGTACTTCTTCGAGATGCTACATGTTGTAATCTTGAGAGCAAGGCTTGAAGTATAATTATTATATTATAGGTATAGTGAAGATTTAACCATCAGTGGAACTACAAACAACACGTAAGCCATATTGGATGCAATTACTTTAGCATAAAAATTAAATAAAAATTAAAATTAAAATTTTTTAAATATTAAAAATAAATTTAAATGTTTATCTGTTTATAATTTAATTCCAACTGTGGAATATGCGTATGTTTGAAACAAACAGAAAATTGATACTTTATATAAAATTTAAATATGCTGTATCAGTGACACAGATTTTTTTGTGTGCTATTTAAATTTTTTATATAGCAATTTCATTAATAATACATATTAACAATACGTGCCTCAATAATTCTCTCATTTTTTAAATATTTATATGCAATTTAATTAAAATTAATCGATACTTCTCCGATCTTGCACATTAAAAAGTTATGCAATCAATCGGGAGCTCATTCAAAAGTGTATAGGATCAAGATAACCTTGGGCGGCCTTCAAAAGGAAATCGATCTTTCGTAAAAACGTTTCGAGAACATAATCTCGCTGTGTGAACGTCGCGACTATACTGTCAGTGTGAGATGAAAACCGGAGAGGCAAGTAGTACTAAAAGCAGCGCAATTAACGAGAGCGCGTTTTAACGAATCGCCATGGCGCGCCGTACATACTTCATGCTGAAATTCAGCGGGATAATTTTAATTAAAGCGTGGTCCCGTCCGAGTTTTACTCATCTGCAATTTACAGGAAAGTAGAATGCAATCAGATACGATGCGAAATAATAAAATCACAAATCTCCATCTAATCTTTTCTATAACGTAATCGATGTACTTATTATGTAATTTCATAGAAATGTTATAATTACTAATGAATTAATGATTAATAATGTAACAAATGCGCAGTTAGACTTCAAATTAATTTAATTTAATATCTCATTGTGCAAAATGCAAAAAGATATTAATATTTTATTAATAAAATTCATAGAGTATTACTGATATTACAATAATCTGTGATTAGAATTTCATACGATACTTTTAGACTATAGGAAAGCTGCGCATTTATCTCATTTATGCATCGACATCCTTTTTGCAATTTTTCCGGAATATCTTAATGGAATAGTATTATATTCTAAGAACGAATCATTAATCATGACCTCTTTATACTTCATTGAGTCCTTATATCTTTCCGTTTTATCAACTTACACGTGAAACGAAATATACCGTAATTCCTCACTGTACAATTTACGGTGTCTGTTCAGCAAACGTGTGCTCAATCTCATGTTAAATGAAAAAATTATTCCCAGTAAGTTGCTACGTGTCGAAGATAAAACAGAGTAAATAAATCCTGCCGGCCAAACAACGCAATGCACTGGCGCAGCTGCAGTTAACGTCGATTAAACGACACGATTCAGCCATTTTTCCGCGGGTAATTTATTTCATTAAAAGTTTCAGCGCGATAACTTAAAGTTCCAACGTTTTGGTGTCCTTTCTCCCATCTATGGGACAGCTTTTACCGGCTCGTTAACGGTTCGGTTAGCCCGTGCGCGTTCTGCTTCTTTCTCCATTTATCTTATTTTCAGACCGATGCATAATTCAAGCACGTTTTACGGTCGCCGGTGATGCAAAATGCGTATACCGTTCGATCCCTCGATCTATGTTTGAGCGTCACTTCTAACGCTCGACGGTACCAATTAATGGTGATTTGTCGACCGAACGATGCGAATTATAATAGCCTACTGTTTTGCATGCTTCCACCGTTCCGCGAGAAAATTATGAGAAAATAAAGCTCGACGTAGAGTTGGAATCCGATATCATGTAATTGTAATTTAATCTGATATGATCTTCCTCGCGTCCGATTTATTATTGGTTTCGAACGTCACATGGTATAAAGTGCTAAGATATATTTATAAGTAAATATTATTTTTAATAAATTTGCACGAAGCTGCTTTTGCAAGCTAATTTTACTTGAAGCTCTGAATTTTTACGTATATTACAAAATATGATATGACTATGATGCATTGTTGATAGATATTGAAGATAAAAAGAAGACAGGAAATTATGATTCAGAACAGAATATTAATTATTATATTTGCCAGATAATAATTTATCATATAATTATTATGATGCAATTATATGTAATATTTATATTATATATTAAATACAATTGCATCATAATAATGAGTTATGTTTTTACACAGAAAAATTTTGTTGAAAGATCTAAAATTTTAATGGATCATCAAAATAATTATGTTGGAATATAAAAAATAATGAGCAATGTTGCCAAAAATTTTGCAACATTGTTTGATTTTCTAACAAAATTATTTTGATAGTCAACAAAATTATTTTCAGACCTGTACATTACAAATCCAACTTTGTAATATCTAAGTGTCTTCATAAGTGATTTAGTTTTCCATAAAAATAAAATATCATATTGTACTCGTATATATAAAAACGGATTTACACGGATTTGCAGTGTATTTAGCAAAATTTTACATCTTTCAATAAAAAATCTTTCCATGTATGTTATCTACAAGTGCTATGTTTTGTATCAATATTAAATATAGAAATTCTTATAGTATAAACTACCGATTGATTAACAGGATGTACCAAACAGCCTAATCATAGTGATCTATTAGTATCGCATCTTCCCTCTTTTCAGTTCACTCATCGAACTACGTTTTTATCCTCGGTATAAACCTAACGAAAAAATTTCAATCTTATCCTGGACTAAACGTCTCCGATAAATTTTTTTACAGTGGCTATACTCGATGCTTTCGAGGGTTCTCCAGAGTTCATCTTGGGCGGATCTGATGTCCCTTAGTCTACGGTCTGAACAGGTTCGGAGAACGACAACAACGGATACGGAGACGAGGCACGATGAGGAACAGCACAAGGACCAGGAGGAGGTGGAAGAGGAAAGAGGGGGAGGACTGACTTTGTTGTTTGTAGGTAGGTTTACACGGCCAATCTCGCTTTGATGTCCCCCTTCCTCAGCCTCCAGGTCCCTTTCGACCTTCCGAACAACGACACAACCCCCTTATGGTGAGGGGTGCATGCTCTGCGCGATGTGTATCATGTACAGGTACGTATATGATACGCACACACTCGTACGTCTTATTCTATTCTCCAATTTAGGAGAATAGAATCACATTTAGGAGCATATAGCCACCGTAATTAGTAAACTGCCTACACTAGAGACAATATTATTTGCAAAACAATAAATATAGAAGACAGCGAGAGTTCTCTATAGAAATATTAAGAACGCGTGAAAAATTAAAATCAATTATTTTTTTATTTTATAAATCTTCCCTCATTTATGCAATATTTTATCAATTTGCCATTTTGTACATCAACATTTCATAGTGCTTTACATCTCAATTAATGATATAACAGTAATGTTTTATTAATCTAAAGTCATACTAGGCTATTACATAAAAATTGTCAATTCCGAAAAATTACACTAAAAGAAATATTTAATTTTAAGATATTAAAATGTTTTCTTCTTTCCTATTTTCTAAACATTTAAAGATGTTTTAAATTTTTTCAATAAACAAAACACTTTGTGTTTAAAACTTTGGATTTAAAACACTAAAACGTTTAAAATTGAAATATCTTTTATCATTAAAAATAGTTTGTTTTGTAAAAATGTTTTAAAGATAAACACTTTAAACACTGCACTTTTTACAGTAGCTTAAATAAAAACGTTTATTATACCGTTATTTGCTATAAGGGAAGAGCCTTCCTGAAGCATAACATGTATATTAGATCGCTATTAACATGCATCTCTAATTATTACGTTCCTCGACTGTCCGATCTTCCCGACTTGGCACGAAGATAAACCGGGGCTGACAATGAAATTCCCAATTAATTGACCGACTCCACGTTGAACTCCGCCGTGTCGTTCGGTTCGGCACGCCCGTTATTTCGAATTTTAACATCTTCTCCCGTTTCGCGCATCGTGTACCAACCAAATCGGTCGTCTCGATCGCAATCGCGGTCCATAAATTCAGTTAGCAGTCGGTCCGAAGCCGACACGCAATCGAGAAGAACGCTCAAGAATTCAAGACGCTGAAGATGAAGGTAATTTCTCCCGACGGCTCTTTAGTTTGCATGCTTCGAACGGAACACCTGCGACCTCGTATCGGCCAATCTTACCCGACGTCTTGGTATCGGTATAAAGCCGACTACTCGCAACTTGTCCATCGCTTGAGAACTCATCTCTTCGAAGCACATGATACCTTCTTTTTTTCGCACAAATGTCATACCGATGTGTATATTTTTTGTTACGAAAAATTGAGTTGCTAAGCGAGTTGAGATTTTGAATAATAACAGCAACCAGTGTAGCGAATTAAAATATTTGAAAGTCCTGAAGTAATTATTTTTTATTTTGCGATTCTTTACAGTGTTACTGAAAATTATTATATAAAAGATTTTATTTGTGAACATTAACACATTGTGTAATATATTTTATGTTAAAGGAACATATGGATTCTTAAGACCCATTACAATTTTTTGTTATTAGTTTTTTTTTTTTTTTTTTTAAAGAAGTATCTCATTTAAACTTATTGTTAGCATGAATATGAAACAATAATTAATCTACATGAATGAATAGAACTGTAAAAAATAAGATTGTGAAACAGAATAAGATTGTAAAATTCCAAATTAATGTATTTAAAAACTATGAAAATGTCTCAGGGTTATTAAGACCTATAAGTTTTAGTTATGGGTTAAAGATGATTATCTTCAATTTTTAGTAAGAAAAATTATTTACAATTTCATTTTGTTTCTCAATTTATAATTATCTATACAATACTGAAATTTAAATATGAAAAAAATTTAAAAATACAGCATAAAATTAAAAATTTTTTATAATGAACATAATGTAAATTTCGCTCTCCTTTTGACTATAAAATTACACATGTTTGTAACATGTTAATATTCCACAAGAAGTTAGAGAATTTAACATTGCGTTTATTACATCGTATATCAGTTATCGGTACCAGCTAAGAAGTTACACGTCTCCGCGGAACATTTAACTGAAGTTTTACGCGATCTGA
>NW_017256147.1:1930680-2048723 GCF_001594055.1 Mycetomoellerius zeteki
CGGTTTCGCTAGCTCACTGCGTTTATGCGTCGATATATCGTTACGGCAATAAACTGTGTGCGCGTGACCGGAAAGCCGCAACGCCAAGTCGTAATCTTGCAAACGGTAAGTTGCGAAACGGGCGTAATCGCACATTCTCTGCGGCACGGATCTCGTCCGCGCTTATTTATTCGCAATTCCGCGTTAATTCGGGAATTTATGCAGCCAACAATATCAACGCCACACGCAGACCTGAATCTCTCAGGATATCCCTGAAGTTTATACGACCGGTTTCACCGCTCCCTTTTTAGTTTGTCGCTGATATATGCGACCTTCCTTCTTCAATAGAAAGAAACTTGATCTTCGCCGTGAAGAGAGCAGATGAGTCTCCGCTATGCAACTGCATGCACGATAACGAAAGAAAATATGAAAATTGAAAAAGTTGAGGCATCCACATCGTGTGTTATGTTAGAGAGTAATTTAATTGAATGGAATAATAAATAGATATTAATGTGTATTAACTAATTTCCAGTTGACTGAATTCATTATAACATATATATGAATTCGTTTTAATTATTCATGCTGTGCACTGCAAAAACAAGTGTGTTATTTTAACACACTTGTAATGAATATTAGGACGAAAAGTGTGTTACGCTCTATACGTTTCTTGCAAATCTACACACTTACAGACGTGTTAAAAGTAACTACAATAAAATGTGTGTTAAAATAACACACTTGTAATACACTTGTTTTTACAGTGTGTGTACGAAAAAGTATTTTAGGTAGATTGAATTAATCCAAGACAAGCCAGTTCGAGTGCAAGACTTAGTCTCGATATAAGACTCGTTGTGTCTCTAAGTGGCGGATTAAATTCAGGTTCATGTATACTTTGAATAGAGGGATTATGTTAACAGCGCGATACGGTGTAATTTCTTAGTGGCTAAGACTAAAACCTGACCGGGGCTAAAAACAAGAGTCTCATTCCTCACGTACACACGTAGCACACATACTCCGGGAACTGTGCGGTCTGTCTCCTCTTCACTTGTTGCGCTTTACGCGAACACAAGGAAGTCATTTCATTCGCCGCGATGTTCCGCGTGCGCGAATTAATTGTCGATGTTAAATCGTACCGTTCTGAATTCGCCCCTATCGCGAAAGTCCGAGACATTTCATTACGACGGCCCATAAAACGTTGCTCCAATTTTCCATGTCGAAGATTAGATAGCGTAGCTTCAGCGAACGTTAACTATTTCCCTGAGCGATATCTATCTAGAACACTGAGATTATAATACAATTAGAAACGTGCTGATTTACTAACACACGTTTATGCAGAATTCCTACATACACATGTATCACAATTAATGATACGTTCATTTTCTTTCGAAATTTTATTAACAGTTATTTTATAAAAGTTTATTAGAATAATATATATGCTAATAATATATATTTTTTAATGTTATGAAATTATTTACCGACTAAAAAAGGTCGATTTTATTTAAAATATATTTACTTAAAAAATTTAAATTATTACAAATAGCTAATAACTATGCGTCGATTTTTGTCACAATTGTTAATACACTGAGAGAGAAAAACTGTTGCAATTACTATAATAATTTAGTTATATATAGTCATTTTCAGTGCCAACTATATATTTTTTTATAGAACTATAAATATAATAATTATTATTAACATTGTAGTAATAATAGCTATAAAAATAGAGCTCCTAACCAAATTATTTTACCATGTAATTATATATAATCAAATATTAAACATACTTTTCTATCCCAAAGTGCAAGACTTTTCTATCGAAATTAAAAATGTTTTTATGTATTTACGCGCGATTACTTATAAATTTCGTTCAAACTCTCACTATGGACCGAGAGATCGCAGCTAATGATTTCCATTCTGAGACACGATCTCGTTACTTTCATTATCGCGCAAGCCGCGTAAGACTTGGCACGATATGTCCATATACGTAATACGCTCGCCGTGCGTCGTGAGCGGGAATCTCTACGGTTCATAAAGATTTTTATGGCGACGTACTGCACGCGGTACCAAGTCTCTCTTGGTTTCCGGCCTTGACCGCAACTCCTCGTTCCGCGAGGTAATACCGGTCGAGGATTGCCGACACTCGTAAAATCCCGATGAACACCACCACGACGTTGAGAGAACGCGAAGCAAGTGAGATGATAACGCCATCTGATAGCTACCATTTGTGTGCGATTATGCAGCTCGATCGATTAACTGTATGCGGAATTGTTGCTTGGTCTGACAGAGCAATCTGAGAGAAACTTGATGTACTGAGTATACGTGGTGGCTATATCTATAGGTTGTTCTGCAAATGCTGTATTTGCGGTAACGCATAGCAGAGATACAATTATAAAGAGAAATTGGTTGGTCATGAATGTATTGAATTAAGATATTACTGTAATAAAGAAAAGGACAAAATTATTTGAGATAATCTGAAAGATGATTGCTCCAGTAGAAAAAAGATAATAAGCTGGAATATCAAGAAACAGGCACATTTGACATTTAATATACCTGTATACAGAAATTTCAAATAAAAGTACCGTAAATCTTATGAAATTATTTTCAGGTTTCATCGCAAATAATGAAAATCTGATAAATTGTAATAAAAAATTAATAATTTTATATAATATAAATTTTAATTATGGATACTGTCATATTAATTAAGCAGGAAGGCTAGTAGAATTTTTGTTTAAATACGTGAGGGGTGCAACAGCGCTACAGTAAATTACAAACGTTGTTCCGTGAAAAGAAAGAATTTCTTGTGTAAAAATCTTGCACCCTAAACGACGGAGAAGTAATGAATTATACTGAAAGTTGCCTAATAAGTGTGCTCATTCATGTGCATAATCATACAATTAGTTTGATTGCTCGGAGGTAAAGTTTTTTAATAATACGTAGTCGCTTGCGAAGTTCCGCAAGACAAATACGTTATGGAAACACGCCATAGGGTTCGTGTGAGTTAGTTACGCAAGGAAATCTCCTCGCGCCATAAAGATTTTTACGGGTGCATCTTACGTGTCTCGCTCGGTGCTCTGATACTCGTTTGCTCACCGACCCTGACCGCAACTTACGCGGTAATACGATCAAACATCGCGAAAGATCGTAAACCTCGATGAACACTATAGAACATTATTATATTGGGGCGAAGGAGAAAGACGATACGGAGCAAAATATCGTCGGGAATATACGATAGAATAATTTATGCATCATCACTCGGTTTTGTTAAGAGAATATCCAGATAGACGATCATATAAATCACTCAAGTTTTCGTTAAAGAATACAATTGTCTATCGCAAATATTGTCTTGAAAAGATAAAGATAGATGTCAATATATTGTTTGCCAAATTAATTCGATTTAATAAATTAGAATTAATATGCTTAATAAAAGTTTACTGCATTAAATGTACACTATATAATAATTGAACTCTTCTAGCTTTGTTTAAAAAAACTTGCAATAAAGTATTAATATATTTTTCAAATGATTCACAAGTATACAATACTTCACAAGTATCTATACGACACATTACAGGTGTATGTACGGTACATATTTAGGATTTTAGGATTATTAGAATATTATGCAACTAATCGACGTTTCATTCTGAAAATAAGACTTATATGCAAAACTTAATAATGCCTTAATGCAGCAAATCTCCGTTTCTCCTGTATGAAACTTTATTTCACCGGTCGTTAAGTCTTCTAGAACAATCCTTCGGTTTATAACTTTATAATCATTCTATACCGAGAAGCGAAACGTTTCCCGCTACACCTGCTAGCACTGTAAGCCGGCGCGAGTTGCCGCACGTGCAGTAACAATGCGGGATGCGGAAACTTTCGCGCGTAATCGTCGAATTTGCACATAAATCGGCGGAGGATGTCACGCTCGCGCGCGCCGCGCGATTTATCCCACCTACAGGCAATTATTCACGCGCTTACACGAGGCGACGCGATGCAAGCTTTCCGGACAGAAATTAATTTCGCGATAAAAATCTGTGGGACTCGTAAAAAATTTTTACGGATTATTCCTGCCGCGGCCTCGAACCGCAAACGACGTATCTCTCGCGACAATACGTTTGCAAATCGCGAGCGATCGTAAAGCTCGACGTACATCATCGATATTTAAACAGGGAGAGAAGCCAAAAGCCTCAGGGAAAAGGAGACAAGGTAAATCAACGCGAGATGGAGGAAGAAGAGAGAAAACAATAACTGCCAATATCACCATCCGAGGACATTTACGTCCAATTATTCAATTTAATTAACCGCCGTCATTAACCACCTCGGCCTTTAGCGATTTGCGATGAGCACGTGTACGGCATGGAATCTCTTCTCACACGATCAAAGATCAGCTGCGGTCACAACTTTCGCTTTTATGGCGAAACTTTGGATTTCGTTGGCCGCGTAGAACGTCTACGTGATTCTCACCATGCACAAAGTTTACGGATGTTTTGATAAAGGTTACGTAGAATCGCATTTGGTTGTTTTTCGACTAACTTAAAATTAACTCTATTTGCGCAAATTTGAATCAGGTTGGGTAACAAAATTTAAACTTGTACCTTAAAAAGCATATCTACAAAAGCAAACAAAAAGATCACAATAAAATTTTTTACAAAAAATGATAATTGTCTACATACATTAATTGAAAAAGTACAATTTAACTAAGAATTCTCATTAAAAAAATTCAAAACACGACATATAAGAAACTGTTTTATTCTATTTCATATCATATATCAAATAATAAGATATAATAGATATAATACCAAGAATATTTAATCATTTGTCTCCTAACATCATTTCGTAATTATTGTTACGTAATTATTGTTATCGCAAGGCAATGAACGGAATATGAATAAATAAACTCTTATCTGTGAATTGATGCAATAGAATGCAAGATTACTGTTAATGTAATTCCGAATTAAGATTCGATTCATGTCATTAAAAATGCACGAACATTACGAGCCCCGTTAAGACGAGAAAAACAAGGAGTGAATCGTGTCATTGCTCGCACTGCGATCGTTTTCGCATCCCTTTCGCCGCGAGCAGTCGCCTGAAATTTTTTACACCGCGCGCGCGTAAATCCCGGCGAATTTAATACTCGTCTTAACGTCCACGAACGGTATGCAGATTTACGACGGCAATTTATTACACATTTTAAAGCCGATGACGCGGAAAACGCGAGGGGAGGGCCGGGCGCATCGAAAGCAGGCGGCGAATCGTTCACCGCGAGCGAAATCGCGAGAGATCGAAGCGGATTATCGCGTTAGATCCCGTTATCTCGATCTATAACCAACGACACTCGATCGATTCTCGGAAGAAATCGCATCTCCGATTGGTATACGAAAGAAGGAAAAAAAAAAGAACGCGATATAAAACGGAAAGAAGAATTCGTCGTCGGAAGCGAATGAACGAGCGAACGATATCGCAGTGAATCGACGATTCGAAATCCTGTAACCGGGCGACGGGGTAGCTTCGGCAAGACGGAGATGGCAATGGAAAGGGGAAGGACGAAGTCGCGTATTAAAATCGGCATAAAACGTTATTATCCGACGGCGTAATTCCGCGGTACCCGATGGTAAGCCCCGGCGAGAACCGCGGACTCACGGTCGCCGGCATGGAAACTTCAAGTGAGAGGGTGGATTCCGTGCCCGAAGTTCGAGATAATGCACTCCCCCAACCCCCTTTCCTCTCTTCCTCACGGCTCACCCCGGCGATTTGCCCGCGCGCTTACCTCCGTCGCCGCGTTCTCCACCACCTAGGACCAAGAGCGAAGAATTCAATATCAAATTCTTTTAAAAAGAACCCGCGCACATCGGGGAAGGGATGGTGGACGCCGCGAGGAGAGTAAGAAGATATTGCTGCATTCCTATGGTACATAATGAGCTGTGAAATTTCGAGAAGGTCACCGTCAGCAGTCCGCCATCGGCCGCAGGAATTATATTCCTTGAATCCCAACGTTGGAACGGATATTTGCGAGAATTCGAACTTCAAAAAAGAAATAGGAGAAATACTTCTTTCTGCGTGCGACTGAAAATCGAGGGATGCAATAAATCGCGTCTCGATAAAAAATCTTCATATATACCTTAGATTTATAATTTATATCGAATATCGAGATCTCTCACTTTTTACGAGCAGAATGCTCCCATGAAAGACGGAAATATCTAGTGACGGTGACAAGTACCGGATTTTTATATTGCTCATAACGACGTATAGCATTTTAACTTCGATACCTATAGCAGAAAGACAACGGAAAATGGCACTTAACGTCGTTCTTCGCAGAGAACGGATGAATTCTCGATTCTCGACGGGAGTAAACAGCCGAATAGCCGAGGATGAATACTGTTTATGAACGTAGCATAAAGTATCCGATATCGAGACGGTGAGAATTGCGTAATGAAATCCTACGTCAAGAAATAAAAATATGCAAAACTGAACAGCGCGCTATGATCCAACTGTCGAAGGAACACGAAGACGATAGCTAAAACCACAACGCACACTACGAGCTGTTCATTCAGATGGCCTTGAACTCCTGCCTTCTCTCCTTCTTTCCAGCGAAATTAATCGAAGTCGCAGAACTGATCATAAATCATATACGTTTTAACTCCACCCACTAGCCATATGATCTAACACCTGGTACGTAAAAAGCTCCTCCAGCTGCCGAGATCGTAAACCGTCTTCTGGAACACAAACCGCTACCACTGGAATAGGCACTATCTCCAAGTGCTTACTGGTATGCCGTAAACCATTCCGTTGGTGAGCGTCTTTAAGACTTTGTGCGGCTTCCTCTCCCTGTGATCCGACGCAAAAAGATACGGCATCGGATCTTGATCACGGTTTAAAACTTTTCACTACACGCGAGATTAAGCGGGGATTAAACTTCTTCCGATGGAAACATTTATGTGCGATAAATAAACGATAACGTTTAATGTCAAATGTTTAATGTTAAATTAATTAATGCAAATATTATATTAATTTGATACATTATCGATAGCGACAATTATTACTCATTAATTTTAAATAGTTGAAAAATAATGATTTTAGACTTTTTTATTTCGTATTTTTTTTTTTACAAATTTCTTCATCTATACGTATAGTAAATATAAACACAAATATTTCTTTCTTTTCATCCTTGGAATAACAAATTGCTCATAAATTATTATCGACGACCGATCTATATGCATGCGTATCAGATGCAACTAGACTATCCAATTTATTCTTACAAACGTTGTCCTATTCACATCCAAAGTCGACCGCCGGTAGAGTTTCTTCCATAAGTACGCACGTAGATCCCGACGGCATGCATTATGCATATCGCACCGGTCGTCGTTGATTGAGATTCGTACCGAGGTTACTACCGGTTTTACTTCCGCACGAAAAATTAGTATATTTTTAACGCATCGCCAAGCAAGTCGGCAGTCGTAGTCAGTGCACGCCTCGGTCCAAAAAATAAAAGTTTAGTTATGCGTTCCTAATATTTGATTTTTTTTACTTACCAATAGAGTCTCAAGATTCTTTGTAAATTTTTACGAATATTTTGAGGAAAAGAGTTTCAAGGAAGTTTGCCATTACCTGCAACAGAAGAAAAATTCTTGGTTAATGTAAAACATTCGATGACAAACAGTGCAGAATAAAATAATAGTTGACGTAAAAAAGACTTTATTTTTTACAATATTATTAAAAGTTTTGCGATATGATTAGAGAGTTTTATTTGTTCATAAAATAAATAAAATAAAAATGTTAAAATATTTTCGAAAATTATTATTTAAAAGAATCTTTAAAAGAATATTAAAAAAAATTTTTACCTAAGATGTTTCTATTTTCAATACTAACAATCTTTTGACGCGTATTAAGCTTTCAAAACTTTTAACAAATGCAGTTGAATATTAAAACGACGGGACAAACTTAATATTTTAACTAGATTTGAATACTGGGAACGACAGGGAAAAAATATCGGATATTAAAATTGATTATATCAACGTCACTTAGTGTTGACTAATTTGATATTCTCTTTTTGTCTTGTACGAGAGGTAGATAGATTTACAATCTAGAAAGTGAGAACAAATCGCTATCCCGAGTCCCGAGTTAATTAAACCAGACTGTTAGTGCAACTCAATCCCGGCATTAATGTATATAATAGCTAACAGAAACGCGTTGCATTTCACCTGATCGCCCAATCTGCTCGAGTTCCATCTCGTTGTTTAAACGCGAGCTTAATTCTAGTGAAACGATATGCGTACGGCGGGCATCTTTCATTATTTCAAGCAGACCAGGCGGCCGCTTCAATCGACTGTAATTCTTGCGCAATTATTTGTCCTATTAACACCACGTGTTATATACAGATTGTCAGCATACAAACCTTGTAATACGTTTTGCAATTTTTTATTCAAAATTAGATTAATGCTCATGGAGGCGAACAGATAAAGAAAGTTATTTTGCTTCGCGATTTTTTTATTAATTTTTTTATTAATTTTAAATGTATTTAATATGCAGGTAGATTTATGTGTAACTACAATTATGATTACTCGTTGCGATCAGTGTCCCGCTGTTTACCAACTCTTCTCATATTCGCGTTTCCCTCAAGTTACACTTTCGTTTTATCCGGAAACATCCCTCTTTCTCTCTCACGCCATCAGCACGACGTTTATGCGACCTTTACGCGAACTTTGCTTTCCATCTTCCCTATCTTTCTCTGCCCGTGGCCCTCTCCATCCCTTTCGGTTTCTCGCTTCGGCTCTTACGTTTATTTCATTCTGTGCTTCCTCCACCCTCTCGCGGCAACTCCGGAGCCACCCTCGCCGTCGACATCAACAAACATCTTGATTATACCGTGAAAGCCACCTCGACTACGAGTCCTGACTAGAAGCTGGAAGACTCGCCCATCGGAGCTGCCGAGAGGTTCTGTTCTTTCCCTCCCCTACCGCACACTTCTCTTAACTTCGCCCTCAAGCTTTACTCTCTTTCGCGCTCCAGGGCTGCCCTTCCTTGTCGCCCGCTTCTGTCGCCCTTACCTTCGTAACTATGGAGAGCATACGAACACTGGAAGCTGCCTGGTAGTCTGGTAGTATTTGCATGCGAAATTAATGCCTTTCTATTTCGGTCCGAATTAAATGCAAGTTTGCATAAAGAAACGGCGATTTATTCGTTTATTCTTTGGGAGTGAACGGGAAAGGGGCGGAGGTGGCGGCCGAGGCGAAAAGGGGATGAATCACCGCGGCCCTCTATCCATCCGAATCGAGTCTTCCAAACCCTCTCGCAATCAGAATGAACGACACAGTCGTTCCTCTTGCCTTTCTTCCCTCCGACCATGCACTTCTCCCTTCGTCGCTCCGCTTTCTTTCCCTTGAAGAGAGAAATGACAAGAACGAGAGAAAGTAAAGAGACTCGAGGGCGCGGATGTACGGCACCTGTCCGCGTTTATATCATTTTATCCTCCACCAACGGACTGGCGACGATCAAACGACGACTTCGTAAACGACGTTAGATCTCCTTTTCGTTACGCTTCGGCTGACTTCTTGTGTTGAGATCATCCTGATATATTGTTCAAATACACGGCAGGTACATACAGAAAAGTACATACTATATGCAAATAATAATTACTTGTTTCAAGTTTTTCGAAAGTTTATATATCTGCAAATCTATCATAAGTTTATCAAGCATCAAATTTATTCAAAATATATTCTGAATGCTAGTAAGCTTATTATTTCAATTAAGATTATTAAATTAAAACAAACTCAATTTGCTTATATTATATAAAGTCACTTCTTCGATAAATTTTATAATTTATCATAATTTAAATTTTTGTTTTGAGTACATAATGAGTTTTTCTGAAATTATAATAAGTATATTTGACATTATTAAAATAATATAATAATAAGATTATTATCATTTCGGTTTGCGTTGCAAATTCGAAAGTAACGGACGCGCAGCATATATCTCAGATAAATATATTTAAAATACATATAGAAATATAATTCCAACATCTAATTCTAACTGCAATTGGCGCTTCTCTTAATTAAAATAGACAAAATGATTTTTTAAACCCCAAGTTTAATCTTCTTTTTCTCAAATTCTCTCGTCTATAAAATGATATTACGACTGTGACGTCGTTGTTGAATCATGTGTTTCGTCATGTCGTTAAAGTGTCACAGCTGTACGTTTTACGAGTTTAATAAAAATTAGAATGGTATCAGCAGTAGTAGAAAAAAAGAAGTAACGCTGATGGTGGATGGTAGTCGTTGAGCGATGCATGCGACCAGAAAACGACCTGCAAGCATGCCTAAGCGCAACTACTGGCAATATATTACAAAGCTTCGTTACTTTTGTTTCATTTTCCATCGTTAACGTGAGTATATGCACATCCGTACTAACGCGTGGACGCCCATTTAGGATAATGGTACGTGCGAAAGGACAAATTTTCTCTCTTGAATCGCTACGAAAAAGAGCAATAACTTTGTAATGAAGTGTAGAGTAAGAGATGCGATTTCTTGTGGCCAGAAAAATATTTATGATGATCTTTTCGATTTGATATCTGCAGATATAAAAAAATGTCTATATATTATAGAAATCGAAACCATTTATTATATAAATGACATTATACTGGTTACTGAATATAAAATCAACATAAATTTCTATAAAATAATTACATACATTTTTAATAATTAATATATATAATGTATAAATAATTTTTTTGTAATGTGATAAGATAATGAGATAATTATCTTTTTTATTAAAATAATTTACTTTTTAAAATTTTGGAAAATATCTCTATGATCGAATATTATGCTGAATAATATTTATGAATTGTTGCGCAAACCAATAATATTTGATAACACCACAAATTTTTGTACGTGTCACGATTTTTATTCTGTGTTCTCATGTGTACCTGATAATCGATAATATCGACGGAAGAGAGTAGTTGAAGAAAAACGAGCGGAGGATACGAATTACCTTATAAATCGCGCTATCCGGCGTTTAGAAAGGTGAATATTTCGTAGAGCAAACACCGATAAGGGACTACCATCGTTCCTTAAATTCGTTGGAAGCACTTTCCAATGGGTGAGGAGAGCGAGTATACAATTACTTTGCTGCACGGAGAGCTTGCTTTTCATTCTTAGAGACCAACCATTCGCTATTCTCGACGTGACCTATCTCTGTTCGTAATATCGTTACTCATCATCCTTAATGCACGCTTGGCACACACCATCGTACGCGAGGTAACTATTCAGACAAAAGATAGTCAAAGAATGCGTCCCTCAGCAGTTAATCGTCCTACGAATTACATTTCATAGGTTCAAAAGAATTTTATGGTTACTCTTCCCGAGAAGGTGCCGCGGGGAACGATAACGATGAAACTTGGAGAGGATTCTTAAGCCAACTGCATCTTATATACTTCATACGGAGGTAGCTCGTTAAGCAATTTATTTACATTAACTTCTGAATACCCGGAAATTTTATGGAAAATGTAGTCTTAAATAAACGTTTATCGCTTCAAAGTTTCACGACTTGGCACATCGATTTCAAATAAATAGAGAGAAAAGTTGAGAGGAATTCACTCGCGAAAATGAATTTCTTATTTGCAAAATATTAACTGTCGATTTAGATATGTTTTCTATTTTTTGCATTGCTCATTATACAAGAATGACGATATTGATCATTCTTTTAAAATAATAAATGAAGTAAAATACTTTTCTCTTCTCTCTCTCTCTCTCTCTCTCTCTCTCTCTCTCTCTCTCTCTCAAATTTTCCAATAAAAATTAAAACGATTTAAAGTGAATTTCTCTCGTCACTCCATGAAAAGTCAATTCTGCAAAGTAGATCCCCGAAAATTCCTTGCAGTTCACCTATCTCTCGCACAAATATCGTTCATCGCTTGAGTGATTTAAATTTTAATAATACTCCGGGTTAGTCGATAAATCTACCGTTGACGTGACGTGTCAAATTGCAAAAATACAAGACAAACGTTCCATCGGTGTATGTCCAGTAGCGCTCGTAACACGCGGTCGTTATCGTCGCAGTTACGCGTGCGATCTCCACGACATAACGACGGATTTTTATTACCGCACGTGCATCACCGTTATATACGTAACGTGTTGTCGCCTACGAAAATTATTGCTGCAAGTTACACTACGTAAACATTAGAGGGAGCCCCGTATGGTTTTTTCTTTTAATCAATTTTTAATTAATTTACTGCGATATTAATTGCGGACTGCGCTCGTTATCATTGAGAGTGCTCTGAAATCGTATAATACTGTATTATAAATTGCTACAGATATGTATATCAATAGGTATGTATTTTACGCGTTAATAAAAATTTAGAATGCGCATATACGTTAGTTAAACACTTCCAGTGCTCGCTACAAAATACATTTAAAAATGGTGGATCAGAATCCTTATAAAGGATTGAAATGATTATCATCATTTTATAGCAATAAAGCCTGTTCGTGAGTCCCAATTAAATCTAGAGATTATTATGTATATCGTATATTCTCTCTCCCGCCCTTTCGATCGTAAGGCACTTGCATATATCTCGCTTATCTTGCTGCATCGAACTTGTGCACGCACATGCACGTGCATCGTTACAATGTTAAGCGTAGAAACCCCTCGCGTGTACCGCGTGATCGGCGCGCGTGTGGAAAACACAAGCGAGAGGGTCTCGGTTTCCACGTATCCACATTTGTAAGTTGAACAGCCGACACAGCGCGTGTACGTGCAGGTGCATCGCGGAGGCTATCCGCGCATAGAAGCGCGAATCTATTTATGGAACTTACTGCCGGACTACTCCGGACTTAGTCTAGAAGTTGCTTATTTAGCAAGGTTTATTTACAGACTCGGCTAATCGTTCCCTGGAATTTTATCACTGCGACTTGTTCTTAAGCCAAGTCTTGCGGAAACGGGCTTTAAACATTTATGATGCAGGTGCACCTGATGAAGAGCGTATAGAGGCGAGGATGTATACAGTCCCGCAACTCTTGTTTAGTTTGGAAACTTGACTATAATGTCGAGGCATAACGCTCGAGGCGGGAGCACAAATAAGAATTTGCTGTTTCTACGTCACTACGTTTTACATCACGAAGATAAATTTTATCATAAATGTACAACAAAATTTCCTTTTGAAAATTAAGGGGAATAATCTTAATATACACCATAAATATCGTTTTACGCACAAATTGATAACGATTATATTTACCGACTTGATAGCGTTGACTTACTTGACATACTGTCTCAGCGGATTCACAGTCGATCGGTGTCTTATACCTCATTTGGTCGTGATATCCGTGTCGCCAGGATGTGTGCAGGTATGCATGACGCACAAACGTATACACATCTGGCAGGTCGATATATACGCGTATGCAAACCATACCCTGTATCGATACATATTCTGTCAACCACACGTATGCTACCACACACGCAGCTGCAAATGCATGTCTGGTAGCGATGATCCAATAGCGTTCGCTATTCATGAGAGCCTTATTAGCGGTAACGGACGTGCGTGTACGCATTAAGACATATTTGGTGAGTCATTAGCAACGTCTGCGCGAGACCCGCGAATGGTATTGACACATGCTCCATATGGGAGTCTCCTCCGATGCCGAAAGAATCGAAGTTCAAGTGTCTGTATAGTGACGCGGAACATTATTTAATTAAATAGATAATGAGAAAAACAGTCTTATTATCAGAGCTACGAAAAAATATTGGTAGCAACGTTAACATATATATATATATATATATATAGTTCTAAAATTTATTTCTGCAATTTTTTGTATCTGGAAAAGTACATATCGTTATAGTAAATTGTAATAAGTTCAGAATTTATAATTCCTTTTATTAAACGTTCAAACAAAACATCCTGTATTTATATATATATATATATAATCGCGCTAAGGACTTTCTAAAATTTTTAGAGTTAATCTCATTCTGAGTAATGAAATCTCACCCTTAAATTAAAAATCGAGCCACTCTTTTTCAAGACTGGCTCAATTTTTCATTCTTTAAAATGATATTCCACTCTAAAGAATTCAGAGATATATTTACATTAAAGTTTCTGTGATTAATGTCTTTAATATCCTAATAAAATTAGCGGATTCGTTATGAGAGATATAATAATAACTATCAGATTATTATATCTCAAGTTTTAATTTCTCTTTGCATGTATCAATATACAAGTAATTCAATTATTTAACCCGTTCCATACAGGAAACGAGATTCGTATCGTATGCACGTGGTGGCCGCCTCGATACGTATAAGATACATGTTCATGTATGCTTCTTCAGAGGTAGATACAGAGATTCCCCACCGTATGTAACGGGCATCGTGAATATGCCGTAAGTAGCCAGCGTTACTCTGGCGTGCACAGAACGCAGCTGCATCAATGCACATATGCACGTAGCAACGGCGTGCTCTCTGCGTGCGGCTGGAGACCGCTATCGCGGCGGCCCATAAAGTTCGAATGGAATTGGAATACAGTGCCGACCAATGTCACTCGTGTTACCGTGGCCCGTTGCCATGGCGCGCATACAGCTTCATTAAAGTGCCCTAACGCCGAGCCGGGTCCGCGTTTCGAGACGATATAATACTGCAATAACGCCTACGCGATGCGGAAATGTGATTTTGCAACGGTGGGAAATGCCGCTGGAGCAGTGATTCATCGGGTTCTGTTACTTGTCCTCTTGCAATCCGGCAAATTCGTCGTAAGTGACTTTAATGAAACTAATGAAACAGCACAGAATAACATGAAAATCAAGAGAATTATGCGTTCTAATGCACGCGTTTGATATACTGCAAGGGATATTACAAGAAACGTATGAAAATTTATAAAAATCTCTGAGACTTATTTCATTTCAAGCCTTATTTTTAGTGTATTTGTATAAACTGAATGATTTTTTTAAAATACCGAAAAAATAGTTCGGAAGTGTATAAATTGTTGAGTTTTAACGAAACATATATCTACCCATCGAATGTTTATATGCGTTTGGAAAAATTTGCTTTTTATTCATATTTAAAAATAAATATAACACACTTTTGTAAATTTATGCGTTTTATCATATAATTTTGTATTTAATCTAAATATTTAAAAGATTATAAGAAACTCGTATCATAGTATATTTTATTTGCAACGACAAAGAAATAAGCTACATGTTCAATATGTTTTTTCAATGTTTATCGTCTCCAGTTAGTTTGTAGTATCCCTATCGTGCTCGTTGTCGCTTTAATGCGCGGCGCTTTATCGCGAACCGTTGTTAAATAATCACCAGAATGCTACGAGACGATTGGGTCGTTATGCATTCGCATACCTATTGCGGAGGGAAGCAATGCACCGGCGAGCGTTGCAATTTGCAACGTGGATGCAATTGAGGGCTCGATCCTAAGAAGACGAATGCTCGCAATGCAGCCAGGTCAGGGTAATCCTGATGCTACGATTGACCCACATTGATCATCCGCAGCGTCCTTGGACGGGCCGGGATAACGAACAGGCTCCGGAATTCCACCGAGACGCACATTAACAGTGGCAGCGTTCAGGAGTGTTCCGCTTAGAAGAGCAACACGTCGATATCGCGACGATTTATGATCCGTGACGGGGATCGCAAAACGCACCCGCTGAATGGGCACGTCGAATGTGTCGGGACGTGGCGATCGAAACTCGACGCCGATTCAGCGTTTTCGCATCGCAGTTTCATTTTGCATTCACGCGACGTCACGTAGGAACACGCAATAGCTGTTTCAGTAATACTTTTCCGCACGTGTTACGATATTTTCGTGGTAATAACGAATATGGCAATCTCATTAAGCTTCCTATTAGCAACGTAATAGCTGCAGTCTTACTCAATCAAGTAGTCCTTCAATCGTATTTTAATACAACATATAAAATTTCTTTATTTTTATTTTTATTGTCTGTATTAAAAAAATTTATACGTGTAAAAATACATAGGAGACGATAAAATTAGAGGAGAGTTGCCAAATGCGTACTGGTCGCCTAAATCGTACCTCATCAATATTTTATATTATTAATTAATGTAGACAATATTTAGTAACAATAATATAAAATATATGAGAAATTAATAATATAAACAAAAATATAATAGCCTACGTCTTGTTTTATGGACGTTTTTAGCAGCGTTTTAAAAAAATCAGATATATCTGATATTAATTTTTAATCAACTTATGTAGCTGATAACAACGCGATCATTCAATTTTATTATAAATTTTTGTATTTTTATAAAAGAAGATTTATTGTAGAATATTTTGCATTCACTGTATATACATATTTGCAATTTGTAAAGATTAAATCGATATTTTTACAAAATCCATCAAGTTTCCTAAATCGTATCATCAAAAAATAAGACTGACAACTGACAATAATGAAACTAATAATTAATATCAATATAAATGTCAAGTGCAAAAATATATTTAAGCCAATTTTATTTTGGTGTTATTTGTTTTTTCATTATTGTCATTTAATAATTATGAAATATTTGATTTTTTTCAATAAATTATTAAAGTTAAGTATTAATTAATTATTAGGTATTAGTTAATAATTTCAGTTATTAATCTTATACTTTTAATTGTTTTCATTGATAAATTCAATACTTTCAAAGGAAATACGATAAAACAATACCTATAGGTATTTTTTTATCGTATTTCCTTTGCAGTATGTTACAAAAAGACTTATTACAAATTAATTTGTTATTGGTGGAAAATTAAACATGTAATAATAACGTTCAAAACCTCAAGCTACAATTTCTATAAATGTTCATTTGCATACAGAACAGTGCCAAATGGAAAATATAATAAAAAATAGGTCAAGTGGTACGCATTCGACAACTCTCCCCTATTTGCATCTTCATTCACCTTTTCCAGATTAAAATACAACCACGAAACTCTACTTTGAAATAAAATGTAATTCAATTAACTCAACAAACAAATTTCATTACATCCAGCAAATGACGTCATTCTTAGAAATGTGTTGTATTATTAAAAGTGACGTCAGAATGGCATTCTCACGTCTCGCTTTCATATGCCATTTTCTAGTCTTTTTCATTGCCAAATCATTACACGTAATGTTCGCTTAATTTCAATCTAGAACGGACTTTAATTAAGAACACCGCGTCAGTTATACGGAATTACAATCGGAAGAATGCAAGTAAAAAGAGAGGCATGTTTGCGAGGGAATATGTAGGCGACCCAATATCATGAGTTCTCACGAGTGGATCAGGGCCGTATACGAAGCATCACAATGAACTCTGATCAATGAAACAGGAACGCGTACGTGTCGCTTGATATGCACGAGCCAAGTACTCGTTTACACGATCTTGCGTGCTAACGATCGTACCAGGAGACTAGTGCCAAGAAGGTGATCGTTGGTGGAATATAAAAGCATCCTAACGCGCGAATAAGCGCACTGTCTGCAGTACTATATATAACATATCGTATCTAGTAAATAGTATCAGGTTGCGTCTCGCCCTGATGAAATGAACTGCAATGTTTACGAAACGTTGGCATTTAACGATCAAGACACGGAGATAACCCACAAACTGCGTAGTTTCTTTGAAGAAAATATCCATGGAGAAGCCTCAGAAGTAATATAATATTTAATATCGACTTTAATCAATACAAACATATATATATATACATATATTTTTTTTTCTCGTTTAACTTTGTAATTGTTCTTATTTTGTAATTGATGCACGATTAAATTAAATTAAATTAAATATATATATATGTATGTGTGTGTGTATAGACAAGAAACTATACTCTATATATAATGTCGCTAAACGTAACTAAACGGAACTGGTTTCGTCAATAATGAACAAATCATTATTCACATGTGTATTAAGATTATTCATGATATGATTCAAGGCTGAACAAGAGAGATCTATAAAAAAAGCTATATATAAACTAAACTACTTATCCATGTATAGAAAATTTATTCAAAATAAAGTATAAGAAAACTGGTTACAATTGTGAGCATCCTGCTTTCATTTTTAGGAAGACGTAAAACAATTTGGGTAAAAATGTGACGATAACCAAACTGTATCTGCAGAAATAACCAAGATTGAAAAAGCGGATGCTTGGTTGCTCGTATATATGCGATTTAAAGCGACAACAAATCTCATTAGGGACTCACCATAGAAATAGTCGGAGAACGTGGATCGCAAATCTGCTTTATCGCTTCACGGGCGGCAGATTAATCCTCGAGGGGTGGCATCGAGCGTCGGATATATCCAGCTCCGCGGAGGGTTTGAATAAAAAGGATTTATTTTTGCGCCGCCCACCCGTATTCGAGCAGCGGCCGCGTTTCTCTTCCTTTACAGTGACGTGAGCGCGCGCGAAGTACCAAATCCTTTTCTTCCTTCATATCCTTCTCTTTCACGAGCTACCCTTCTGTATATTTTTTTTTTCAACCTCTGTTGCTCGAGAATGCACGGTTTCGTTCCGAAACAAATCCAACCAATTCGGCCACAATCGTTCCGCGTTCGAAGAAAGAACTCGTTATCGAATCAGTTATTATAGAGTACGAGGATTTTTCTTCTATCTATCTTTCCTCCGATAGTAGCATATAACATTGATACACATTGCATGTATGTGCACCAACTCGTTTGGCAGCATATATACCACCTCGATCCCACATTACCCTTCGATGGCCGGTACGAAATCCAAGTTTCGATCGAAAGCTCTTATCTGACCACGCGTGCCTTTCTTTTCTTCCTTTCTCGCTATCGTTTCCGTTCTCGCAAGTCTTCCAGTTCTCTGTGAGTGAATGATCGTGTCCGAAATCCGGCTCGATGTAATATATCCTTCAAGAGGGTGAAAGTAGTCTTTGAGCTGTCTCGCAGGAATACGAATTACGTGCATTCGTAAAAATAATGTTATCTTTCATGGATACAAACAGCGATCGTAATCGTTTATCCTTTTGTTCGTGACATTTTCTAAATTAAATACTTCACCAACAATAAGCCAGTAACTATCTTTATACTTCTATCAATAGCTACTATGACATAACTTAAAAAAAAGAACACATCATCGTAATATTTCTTGTTATTTATATTATCAGTCTATATCAATAATGAATTATCAAAAAGACTCAATAAGAATAAATCAGCAATTAAAAAGGGTTACGAGCCATATGTATCGTATATATGGCTCGTAACCCTTTTTAATTGCTGATTTATATCAATAATCTTTTGCAGGTTTACGATTTTCTTTACATTATATACAATATATCAACTAGAAAAATAATAGCGTGGTATGAATTTATCATCAGGGGACGATCATTTAATCGATTTCTTCGAGTTATACGATCGAGATGACTAGCCTGACAATCAGATCCAGTAAACGTTAATTTATAACATCACACTTCCGGGAAATCCGTTTTTGCAAATCCCGCACTTGGGTTAATTGCTAGATCGAAGAGCGTAGGAAGGGTTAGTGGGTGCGGAATGAACAGAAACGGAGGGTGAATGAAATGGCTATCAGAAGGCAGCAGGTAGGGCGATATCCTTACGAATGGTACGCGATAACGTTATGCGTATCAGCTACGCCGCGTGTTCTTCCTGTTTCCCTATGCATTTGGCTGACTGGGATTTAACTTCGAAGTTTGATAATAGCGTCCCATCATAATAAATTGCCGCGTCTATTTCATACGAGATTTTCACATTAGCAGGAACGTTTATCAAGTTATTTTGACGTGATTATGATTAACGATGATTAATCGTTGTAGTTCTCACCTTGCTAGGCTCCTTGCCTTTTGTCGCGAGAAATTATTTTACAGGCTCATTTCCTGTCGTTAAGAGTATAGATAATGGTGAATCTCCAAAATTTGCGCATAGTCAAAGGGATTATAATATAACTTATTTAAGAAGTTGCATAATACTACAACACGAAAAATTCGCATTTCGTATAGAAGACATAAACGTATGATCGTCAAATTAATCAATTATTCTTATATCATTCTAAAATAATTAAAACAATATAGAACTAAAATGAAAACAATATAAAAAAAATTAAACCAAAATATGATGACTAGTCCAATGTGTATCTTATAGAAATGAAAAGCACCATATTGCGATAACAAAAAGATCTATATACCAATTAAAAATTAATAATATATAGTGTGATTCGCATAAAGTTCCAATAATTTTTACGTTTGATTATAATTCAACACGAAGCAAGCAGTATGACACGACATATATATTAGACCATCGTGGTGCGATATCCTTGAATCTTTGAATTATTTCAGGCATATATATATCGTGATTGTGATTATAGTCTCCACGCGAGACATGCAATTATAGACGCGGAAAGATCTGCCGAACTAAAGTATGTAAAGCGTATCTGTAGAGTGGCGCGTGCAGATTAGGTCAGGTTGATAAAACGAATCCATTGTCTCACGATCGTGAAAAAGATACGCGCTCAACGGCGTCGAAAGGGACCCACCGTGCGCCCCAATGTGGGGAGGACATACGCTGGTTGGTTATTATCGTAGTTGCGAGTAATGGTAATTACGCTGTCTTTGAAACGGCGCAATTCTAAGCGAAACTGCACGTGGAAACAATTTTGCAATATCTCATCAGGAGCTATTTGCCATTGTATGTGTAACATGTAGCGTGCAATTTCTGGAAAGGTAAATGTTTGCGAAGGTTAATATGCGTGATAATCGTGTTGCAACAGCCGCGAGCTGTAGATATACACAAGATGTATACATAGTGATATTAGGAAAGAAAAAATTAAACTGGCAGTTTTATATATTATATATTTTATAATCCATTACCAACACTGAGGCATTGTCTTTGAAAAAGATGTATCTCTCGCTGTTTTAAGATATATAAGACATATTTCGAATTTTAAGTCAAGCTTCACGTGAATAATCGTAGTCTCAATAATAAGTATTTCAGTTTCCCTCGAATCAAAGAGTGTTATTGAATCGTTCACTTCTCAAAATATGTGAGTTTCTATTCTGATTACTTGATATTCTCTTAAGATGAGATAACGATAACAATTACAAATACTAAATTAAGTCTTTATTGATCGATCAATTTGCATAATAGCGCTATGTTCGCGGGAAGCAGCTTTTTCAACTATGTCAGAAAGTCGTTAAAAAATTGTGTCGATCTAGCTATTAACATTAACGATATACACTTACGGGCAGGGTACACACGATCGATCGATTATGTCTTCGCTACGGAGAGATCAACGCCTCCGATATGCCCAACGGCTTTTAACGAACTGTCGTTAGGCCTATCGCACGATCTGAAGTGCCGGTCCGCAATCTCTTTTATCACGATAAAAATTCATTTAAACGACAGTCGTGATTACTCTGTGAATCCACACCGCTATTGTCGAGTCGACGGCATAAGTCAATGGACCTATTGATCTCAAGTCTAATTTAAACACACTAATGTTTCTAATATATCTTCTTTTAATAATCCGTTATGTTTAATCGTTTATTCAACGGTAGATAACTGATCATTTTAGCTTAGAACAGCTCATCCTAGACGATCAATATTATCGAACAACATTTGATTACACAGTATTATTGATCTTCTGGAGGTAATATTGAGAGTTTGTGCAGTATATTGCGGCAATCAAAAGTTCTTTAAAATATATAGTGCAATTTATAAAATATTATTGCTCAATAGAATGCCAATTTATGACGCTCGATGTTCAATTTTAGCGTTATAAATAATATATGTTATCAAAACTGATGATGAATATTGAAATTTGAATGGTCACTTTTGAATTACTACTTTTAATTAAACGGTCACGTTTGATTACATCTATCTTCTAAAAAACTAATCAAATGCATTCTTTTCTCGCTCGTTCGATTATCAAACGTAGAATGATAGTTGTTCAAATTAAGTGCTAATCGTTTAGAAATGTACAGAATTTGTAATAAATCTTTTTGTTAGTTTTTGTTTGATGTAATAAGATGTTCACTAGATTTTATTACAAATATTTTGTCGAGTGCAATCGATACACATGTCACTAATGATAATTAGATAAGGTCAAAATCAGACATTAAACTCACAATAAGAATTAACTAAATTATTGCACGATTTGATCAAAAGTTACATTGAGAGTTATATTGAATCGTCCAGAGGAGACATCAATAAAATATTGTAAAATATAATTAAACAATAATATTGATAGGAGCTGCTTAACAAGTGTGCACAACATTACGACGAATCATATCGAGATAACGTCAATTTTATGTTCTTAAATTTTTTTATCGACAAAGAACGAAATATTTATAACTATTCACAGACATAACAACAACTCTAATATTAAAAATAACTACATTCTCTCTCTCTCTCTCTCTCTCTCTTTCTCTTTCTCTCTCTCTTCTCTCGACGCATTTCGTAGACAGTGAGATATTTATACCTATATACTACGGTTTATTGCTTGAGAAATTACAATACCGTTGTGCCATCGCTCGATAAATCGCGACGATAAAATTGTGAATATCTATAGAAGCGTTACTTACGCGAAATCCTTCGACGATTTCTTTCGTCGAAGATATTCAAGAAATTGGTGACATCATTTTATTGGCGCGTCGCTAAAATACGAGAGTGAGATAAAGATCACATCTTCACGACTGCTATTGTCCATTGCAATGCAGCGTCTATATATAATATTTTAGATAAAGAAAAATTCTTATAAGTTATTATGAGTTTGAATTGAAAAACTACAGCACATTTTAACCATGAATTATATCCAAAATAAAAAATAATTATTTATTTACATATTGTTCAAATTATATATTACACAATTTTTTTAATCTTTTTATTAGAACTGTATTATGGAACTTTGTAAATAATAAAAAGATAAGGATTTAATCTTGCCTCCATTTTTGAAAGGTCTTATACATTGTTCTATTACAGCTTTCATTCTAAACTCAAACTCGCTTGTCTTTAAACCTGAAGCACAAATAAAACTCTCATTACAAAAAGATGCAACGTAAACGAGTCGACCTTTTCAAGCCTAGTCTGGTTGAGCTTTTGGCTAACCATTTTGCGAATCCTTCCCACATATCCATAGTCCTTAACCGCTCTCCGCCTCTTTCCTCTCCCTAAATTCGAAGGCAGGAAAAACGCGCCGGACGGAATTTCCCAGCGCGATTCGTCCCTTTTATCGGGGCGATAGAGTCAATCGGTCTCATTCAACTCGGATCCCTTTTTCTTGCCGGAGGGCGCGGGACGAGAAAGGAGGCGGAGGTACGGACAGGAAAAGATCGGGAAGGGGGTATCGAAGGACGGGGGCGCAAGCCCGATGTCAGCGGCTACTGAATTCACCCCTTCATGCCCTGCGCAATCCACGTTCTTGCATCCCCTTTCCCCACGGCAGATCGTACCTCCGGCCAATCTGAAATCACATTAAGTCCGTCTCGATGCGTCCAGTCAAAACTCCAATTTAAAAGTTCCTGCCAGACTCTTTCCTCTCCCCGTTCTCTCTCCTTCCCTCTACTCACCACCACCGCCTTTGTCGCTTCCGATCTCTCTTCAGGCAGCTGGAATTAGAAATACCGAAAATAGTTCTTCATCGACCGCCGACTAATTTCGCCGTGCCGCACGTGCACGCACGTACAAGCGACCCGCGTATGCGTGCGTCTACCCTTTCCTGCAAATGCGTGTCTGTGTACGCTGTGAATGTGCGTTATGATCGCGCGAGCGAGAGAGCTTTTGCACAGCTGGATTAAAGGGCAGATCGAGGAACTCTGCGATTGGCCGTTACGTCGCGGCCGCATTATTGGCGCATTCCGCTTCATGACAGGTTGTTCCGGGGTGAGAGAGCTTCGAGAGGAAAGCTTCCCGACAGGCGCCTCCGCCATCAGGGAGCTCGCCGGAACTTTTTCGACCAATTAATGAAATCGCCGCGCGGAGCGGGGGTGGCGTTTGGACCGCGCCGTATTTTCTCCTCTGAATGAGATTATAGCAAATTCCGTGACTTAACCCGCGGAATTGCCAATCGATATTTCTACTCAACAGGGAAACGGCCAAAGAGAGGCGGACGCGACAATTGGCCGCGCGCTTAACTGATAAAACTCGCGTACACTTCGTTCGTAAAAGTTATTTCTGGTCCCGATGATCTCTCCGACCACAGATATCTCGCGGGGATGTAAAATTAAATCCTGTTTCAGGGAGAGACGCGCGGATCGATATTCGATTAGTCCTGGATCGGATAAGACTTTATAATTGGTTCGCGCACTCAACAGATGAAATTCACCTTCGTCCCCCAAAAGGTCTGAATCACAATTACCACGTTAAATTTTTATGCGTGAAGCTATCAAGCATGTGTGTATGTGCTCGCGCACACATCTCAGGATCTTTGTTTATTTAGTTCAAATTTTTTACTGTTCTAGGCTTTCAAAAAATGTGGAAAAATAAAATAGATATATCAAAATAAAGAATGTTATTGCAGAAAGTATGATCTTTTGCAATCCGTTCACTGCAAGAAAGATCAGGAACGCATCAGTGAATACATCAGCGCATTCCTGCGCTCGTCGGTTCTTGCATGAGTTTAACTGCCGCCGACAAGAAAGTAAAGGATCATTTCCCGACTCCTAGGAGTGCCAGGCAAGAAACGCGAGCATCTTGTATGCGAGAATAAGGAATAGCCGCTCAAAATAGATGCGACGAGAAGCGCGATGATAAATCAGAAAAGCTTCGTCCGCGCAGCACTAATGTTCGGTTAATCCCGCGGTGGTGAGAATGCGGCCTCTCGAGACATTGGTCCAGAATATAAAATATGTAAGAAGTTTTCTCCTAGCCGACGAAAAAAGCGGCGGAACAAAGAAAATATGTAGTCAAGTCGAAGGATGTCGAAGAGTTCGGCGGGGTTCGGTCTCGAGGATATTGTCGGCAGAACGTGCCGTGGAAGAGCAAAAGGAAAGAGAGATAAAAATAGAGAGAAAGAAAGAGAGAGAGAGAGAGAGAGAGAAGAAAAACCAGAAGTCCGTTGTTTTCTCGGCAAACAAAAATCCCACATCGAAATGAGTTTAAAATCGCCGCGTAATCCGTGGCCGACCCTTATCTCCTCCTCTTTCTCCTCGTCGGCAAGCCGTCTTAAACTTTTCCGGGATGCTCGAGGCGGGCAAAGCCGGATCCAGTGATGATATATATGTCGTGTCGCGAAAATGTCGTTAGGAATACTTTCCTATCTAGACGAAGAGGAACCCTATTAAATTGGCGAACGGAATAAGAGACGTCAGAACTTTTTGCGACGACGAGATGCAGACTGCCGAAGCCGTCGCGATGTATTCGTTACCGTGATGATTATTCGCACCGTTTGGAATTTTCTCAGAACCTTGTCAATACGAATTTATCAAGCTGATTATAACTGGCTCCTGAAAATTTACATAAAGCTGAAATTGGGAGCTCGTTCTGCATACTGTTTAAAGATGCGAAAGGAGAAATTCGTAGAAATGTATTCGAGTTACGAACTTCATTTTCGGCAATGGAATAATCAGATCTTCGGAATCAGTTCTACGTGGAATACGAGAGCATTTTCAATTGTGAATCTGTTCGAAGAGTATATCAATTTTGTAAAAACGTCTGGCAATAATTATTTCTTATAAAAATGGACGAGCTGATTGACGCGTAGCGTTTCAGAATTTTAATTGTAGAATAAAAGGTAGAAAGCTTTTACAAGCGATTTGCCGGAACTATAAAGTATAGGTACCGAGATTGTGCGGTAGCGATCAACCGTTACTACGCCAGAGATCAATGATCCCGTAGAACGAACGAGGCGTGGTGGATAGGTAATGAAGATGAAGGTGCAAAGGTCCATCACGGCCAGCAGGGTATTAGATTATCGGCTGTATTAGACGTAGATCGAGAAAAGGATTGCTCTTTCTACCTCTATCCGCAGGGCTTTCGTGGCCTCCGGTAATCGGATTGTTCTTTGCCGATCAGTGCGCGCTACCAGAGAAATCTTCGAAGCGTAACCAGATACGATTATGGAGACGCGAATGTCAAACCTCGCTCGATGCCTTCCAGTGGGCGATAATCGAATGTCGCTGATGAGACAATAAGACGCGTGATCTGAATAAATTCGGAATTAAATGTTTGATTATCTACATTAAGATTGATACGTGAATTACAAAGCGCATAAAAATAATTTAAATATCAAGTTTGTAATTATTTCATATATAAAATATTTTTTTTTTAAATTAAGAAAAATTATAAGACAAAAGTTATAAAGTAGCTTCACGCATAATTTTCAATACTAGACTAATAGATGATAAAATATCGGATGTAAAGAAATTTCAGCAACGCGAGTAAAAAATTATGGGTAGTATAAAACTGAACATTGGCATGCACAAATTCCTTGACTTCTCACGTTATTAGATATCAGGAACGATACTATTCTTATCTATTTCGTGGACGCTCACGACGTTGGCACGCGATCAACGTGTTTTTACGAAAAGCACAGATATTTTCTACTCCAACATTTTGGCTCCGGACTAACTTCTTCTCAGGGAATAAAATACTGGCGCCGAGATGTCTACATGTTGGAAAGTTTTATGTCCATATTAAAAATAGTTTTACGCCGTTCAGGGCACACGCTCGATGGCGATACAAATCATGTATATCACGCTTGTTTTTTTTTTTTTTTAAATATAGTGAGAAAACTATTTTATCTTTTTTATTAAAAGATAAATTTAATTTTTGAACATTCATTACCTACATATTGTTCAAGATGAGAAAATATGAAATTGTAAATCAAATTTTTCACAATATTATCCTATAATATCAATTAATATAAATTTTCTATAAATTTTTTATGAATTCAGAATATATTACATACAATGAAGAAATTATCTTTAGCTTTAATAAAAAAAATTGATTGATTTACAAAAAAAAAATTATATCAAATCTGATATTGAAAAATAAAATTCTCAGATATTTTTAACTTCTTTTTTTGCATAAAAAAAATTTGGATTCTTTTTTTAAGTTAAAAACGACAGGTAATTATGCGATCTAAATATATAAACATTGCGCCACAGAACGGAAAAATTATAAATCACACAATCACGTTCTTCATACAAGAAAGATATATTTACACAGATGTATACCAATGATTTGTCGAGCTCTCGGGCAAAAACAACTGGCACTTCAGCTGTGTCTACCACCGCGACGCCGCATCCCTTACTTATCTTCACAGCATCTGTCCGTTGTAATTTGTCATTTCCCAGCTGTGTTCTGGGATGAACGACCGAATTTACTGTAAGGTATCGTTCACGTAGGTGCATGTTTGCACCCTTACTATCTCATGAACAATTTATGAAGTAAACTCGCGTGTCGCAAAATTTCTATTTAACATACACTTTTTAATAACTCGCGCTATATACTCTTCATGAAGCAAACATAATTATGTCATTCATTTGGTAGACTAGCAAGAAATCTTTTCTAGTTTTATTTGTCACTTCTTATGTTAATTCTAAAAATAAGATCAATTTAATGGTAGTAAATCGTAAAGAGTTAATCGAAGAGTTAAAATCGAGAGATTAACTCTTTACGATTAGAGAGAGAGAGAGAGAGAGAGAGAGAGAGAGAGAGAGAGAGAGAGAGAGAGAGAGAGAGAGAGATCTTAGATCGTACATACTAACTGACGCAAAATTAAAAGCATACAGTTTTAATTGAAATCACTGGACCGAAGAAGATTAAGATGCATTTTTGAAACGCTTTGTGCAGCGCCGCGTATAACATGTCCGTGATGGAAGGACGGCCATTCCACCCCGTACAGATGCAGGTTATTATTATCCACAAGAAATCCCCCTGGATGAGAGTGCTCGCTGGGTCAACCTATTAATCCCGGAGCAGCGGTAACGATTCGGCGGAATGCTGCTAGACCATTATGCCCATCCTCCTCCCCTTCTTTCTCTTCTTAGTTGCATTAAACCTGTCCGTTGTAAATGAAGTATAGCCACCGCGTAAGGATATTTCCTGGATCAAACGATTGACCTTGAAACAGTACAACAAGGCTACGGCGCCGTTTGCGGAATCAAACGAGGCGCGTGGTCAGCGGAACCTCACGGAAGAGGAGGAAGAACCTGAGCTGCGGCGCCAATCCGAAGAAGCGGTAGGCAGGGCCGCGGCGAGACGTTGAAGAGGGTCGAAGTCTTACCCGTATCTCCGAGGGAGATCGATCGTGGCCCCCAGGAATCTTAATGGAGCCCGGGATTATCGGCCTTGCAGACATGAGGGAGGAAAGAGAGGAACAGAGGGAGAGGGGGGACATCGCTCCTACGAGCAAACAAACGTAATTGCACGCGAATCTGCCCTCACCCTCCGGCGCGCACGGCTTATACGATGATCGTCTTGCCGCACCTCGTCTCGTCCCGCCTCACTTTACTCAGAGCCATTACGGTGACTATGATTTAATCAACGCGGCGGCGTAAAATTATTATCAGTAGCACAGGTGGCCAACGGTACCGCGAGTGTGCGAGGTTGGCGAAGCATACGATTATCCGCTTTTCATCCATAAAAAATGCGCATCATTTAAAAATGCGGAGAGGAAGACACTTAGAATCTGTTTACCATAATCTCACCTATACTGTTAGATATCAAAGAGCAATTGTAACCCAATTCCTTTCGTTAAATAACATTTTGTTATTTCTAAATTTCATGTATGTCAAAATGTAAATGAATCCGTTTCTGTGGTTAATTTTGAAGTAAACAACATCTATATTAATGTATGCACTTAGTTAATAATGAACTAAATTTGAGTTCAATTTAATTATATCTTCTTGAGTTAAATTGTTGAACTCCGTTGTTTTGAGTTAAATTAATCACATATCGAGCGGAGCAGTGGCGATCTACAAAAATGATTAAAAATAACTACAATTATATATATAATATATACAGATATAATTTGACACGTAAGAAACATGTGTTGAGGGTCTTTTTAGGATTGTAACGACAAAGACTTTATTATGACTGAAGCATAATCGACACTTATCGTAAGTGCAATTTATTGTCATATTTGTGCACTTAAAAAACACGGTATTGAGTGGCACATAACACATGAACATATTGTAAATTAAAATTAATTACAGTAAGTATATTACAAATTACTAAAATATATCATTGTTGTTGAAACCGTGAAAAATTATTATATCGTAGATATTATATAAAGAAGCAAAAGAGTTGTACAAAAAAAAAACGCGAACATCTTATATAAAATTGCTCTCGACAGATATCTGGCGTTACATGTAAGGATACTTATCGTAAGTGCAGTTTGTCATATCTGTTGCACACTTAAGAGACACTGACACGATGTGTTGGTGCGATACGTTAGTCTGACCTCGCATTTATGACGCTTCCACGTAACGCAGTCGGTGCTTGTCGCGAGAATCGTGAGTGCAAATGCAGCGTGAAGATTAATCACGTGATAGCGCTTTAACGACTCCTGTATGATAGAATTGCCAACCTATTCTTCTTCCCTTCTGTCATATCCTTGACGTCGGCAATCACCGATAGGTGTTGCAGCACTTACATCAACGATATTGTGCCTTACGCAAACGTGACTCACAACTGTGCTTCTTTATATATGTACGAAAATACAGCACCGACGATTATGTGATTAATTATTTTATGTAATTAAAAGTCACATATTAATAAAAAATATAGCAGAGTCTTTTATAAATCGTCGAAATATGCAAAAAAATGTATCTTTTTAATAGCTGCAGTATTGTTGACTCTACATTAAAGCTTTTACAGATATAAATGTAGAATTCGCATATGAATGTTATTACTGTTTTTGAAATAAAAAAGTGAATGCGAGCTCGTAATGCGATGCATATTTATTTATAAAATCGTTAGTTCTCGTAATAATAATAATAATTCACAAGATCTTCGGTGACATGAAATTGTGTGGGTTCAACGTGCGTGCAAACGTAGCCCGACGTGTTTGGCTATTCGGGATTAAAGCGGGAAACCTGTACGGCGCGGCGCGGGGACGAGAAACGCAGCTGCATCCTAAGGGCCGTTAATGATATTCGCAGGTGACACATCTAATTCAGTGACTGTACAGGCCGGAAGCTGGATGTGATGCCGGCGCGGCGCGTTGTCATCGCGCACAATGAGGATAAACGAGAACAAACGGTGAGCGAGGTGAGAGGGCATGTTTGCATTTTCATGTCGTTGCCAGCGGCAGGAAATACGCGAAATTACAACGCGCACTGGCTTGATAGTACGCCCCGCGCTTTTACTTCCGCGAGCGCATGCTCGATGAGGGCAGTTTTTAAAGCAAATTAGTTAATTACGATGGTAATGCATGGAAAGTACTTCTCGTTCTTGTTTCGCAGCGTGATGCAAACCAACGCGGATAATTAATTAAATCTGTGACGTTTACATCAAAGCGTAGGGGATGATAAGCTACCGCGAGGTTCGTTTACGTTAATCAGTGAAGACAAAGGTAAACAGCAAATCGAGTATCGATACCTGTGACATAGAATAAATATTGGAATCAAGGCAAATCATATTATCGATATCGCCACAATGAATATCACCGTAGATAATCATAGATATTCATCGTCGACATTGCTGTACCACAATCAGATTTCTGGAAGGTAATATTAATCTAACTTTGGTAAAAGCAATCGTGACACTCGAGTCTTTTACTTGGATTTACAAAGGAAGGATTGCGAATGAGTGGAGTAGGAGGGGGACGTGCTTCTACGGAGAGAAAGCACAAGGTCGCGATGAATACAAAGTAGCTGGACCGTTTTGCGCGACCTACTTGAGATTCTCCGTAATCGCAGCCGGCGGGGACTGTCTGATATCTTGTTTCTCGTCTCTTCTATATTGGAACATCTTGACCCAAGAAGAACGGTCAAGATCGTACTGGGTAAGCATTTGCAGCTTTTTATCGATCGCGGGGCTTTTGGCAACCTCGTTGATACGGTAATAGATTCCGCTTTTTCTCCTCTTGTCAGCATACCGTTGACTTTTGTTTTCGGCGGCGTTAAATAAACTTCGAAAACAGCAAAACTGCGAAATTTGACGCATCGCGAAGGAAGTGTCCCAGCGTTGAATTGCAGAATGTATAGATGAACGAGCGTGAAACTAAGATTAAACATCGATATCGGAGATATCCCTAGAGACGTAAGAAGTTTTCCTAGGAAAGGGAAGATTGTTCGTGGATGATTGCGAAATTGCGATCGGGGAACAGACACGGATATCTTCTCATCGTCTTATTCCACGAGGAATATTTCTACGCGGGTCGTCGTCGCATTCTGAATTTTCAGACGGCGAACGAATAGCGCCTTACAAAAGCGTCCAACGTGACATGGGTAAAATATCCACGCTCGACAAGTTTCCAAGCTTTTTCAATCTTTCTCTTTTGCCTACCTGCCTGCCGAGAGAAATGAAACAGGATAAGAAGCATATAAAAAGCATTATACTGTACCTCGTGTGGGCACGTTAAATGCCCGCGACACGCGTACGTTTCATGTGCGAGCTTATTTTATTTCGCCTGTTAGAGAAACGCAAGAAGAGAATCGGACACGGTGACGCGTGAGCATTCGCGCGTAGCGCATTCGTACTGTATAAGTCTTCCTCTAATGCCACGAGATTCGTTCTCGATTGTGGTGGATGCCGCTAGTTGCCCTCGCACATATGTCTACGTCAGCGTTGGTCTTTCGGTTTGTAAACGCGAATCCTTGCACGAGGCTGATGATAAATGAGACACAAGAAATAAAATAACAGTAATTTTCATTTTTTAAATGATATTATAAGTGAGTCTATAAGATTTTTTTATTAACTATTATTAAAGAAATAAAACAATCGTATTATATTTTAAAGATTTTGTCGCGATTCTTTAAGACTTAAGAAATAGCACAATAAAAATATGCTTTATCTAGGATCAAATTTGGTTTCTAAAACAATAATTAGAAAAAAAGGCTAGTAAAAATTAAATGGTTTTCGGAGCGTAAAATAAAAACGATTAATATAGTTGATTAGCAATATATGGATTTCCGTACGTTTTCCGTTCGCGCAGCAAGACGTCACATCGAGCGTGTATCAAAATCATGCATGGTACTTATTTTGTTCACGTGGCATCGCCAGGAGGTCGGTGTTACTGTTGCGGCGAGAAATCATTTTCCTACGGTTTATGACGGTAAGAGAAGCCAGAAGTATTAACGCGAAATTTTCGCGAGGAACTGTGCACGCAGGTGACGATGCATGGCCGTTGCGATTATAACGGCTTAAATCGCTTTTATGAAGACGATCATTATCGCAGAGATTGTTACACCGTTGGAAATGACGTAAGATAAAAATAAAATTGTAGAGAGCGTTCGTAGACAAGCGCTGAGATCATGACGCTCTCTTCATTTCGTAGATCTCGCTCGTAATAACTTTGGAAGCACGACTGTACTTTGATTAAAGTAACAGATTTTGTGTGTGTGCCATTAAATTTTTTTTTATTAAATACATTTTCAAAAAGTTACATCTAACATTTGACGTTTTATAATATACATTATAAAAATGTAAAAACAGAATAAAGAAATATTAAACATATGTATGGATTTTATAACATTTTCTCAATTAAAAAAATATATAAGCTAAAATAGATATTTTGCATTGAAAACACAGATAACAAATTTTTCGTGAATTTACTGTTTAATTCTCAACAGTGTAAAAAATTCATATTGTGTATATATAGTAGAAATTAAAATAAAATCTCTGTTCTTTATTTTTTTACTTTTCTACTTTTTCCCTGTTTCACATTTTTCTTCCTGCTCTATTTCCTTCTTTCATCGCTTTAACTAAACTTTCTTCTGCCATTCTTTCCCGTGGTCTTTCACGTCAGTAATACACTTGCGGCTAATGTAAATTTAAAAGTCAACCTTCCGTCTCGTCCTCGCGATAGAAATTCATCGCTCGGTTAGTCCTTCACTTTCATTAAGGATGATTAAACTTCTGCTGGCGTTCTTCGGTAAAAATAAAATACTTGTTCAACGTGCCCGAGAATTTTCTAAAAGAACGGTGTAAAGACCATTTAAAAAATAGGCGACGTAAACTTCCACCCGTCTTCCATCATTGTTCCCTTGAAACTGTTTCGCAGATTTGCTGAAAAAAAATTTTTTCCTCACGAATGAGTTACAACGTTCTCTTTTACGATCGTTCTTGCCTTCGTAAAGGGACTCACGCTTTTCATATGCAAAACTTTATAACCTCGCCGTAATATTCGATCTTTTCCTGCTACTTCTCTTCGACTACTTTCACGAGCAATACACTTCAGCGATATTCTAACAAAAAGTGATAAGGAAAACTTTTGATCACAACGCGTAAAAATAAGAGTACATTCATAATTATATAGTTTTAAAGAGTGTAATTATTAATTCACACATCGCATAATATTATCATGTTTAATTAAAAGAATGAAGAATTTCTTGTTATGTAAATGATCATCGCGCACTTAAAATGTAACGAAAAATAATTTTCATGTCGGTACGTTCGCCCTTTTCTTGATGATTCTTTTTATGAGAAATAACGAGTACTCTGTGAAAAGACTGACCAAGGGGAGCTTCGTGCATGATCGTGTGTACGCACCTTATACCGTGATGGTAACTGACGATCAAAGCCTTGAAAGCGGCCGCGTGTTTTCTCGAATTAGGCCGTGAATGCTTGACAGTCTACTTTGATTAGGAAGTGACTGAAGAAAGAGCAGCTTGTTGAATCTGTCTACCATCCTTGGCTTCGCAGACATTTCACTCGACATAAACGATTCGAACATAGTTTATCTCGCGTATGAATAAAATAAATACTTTTACTTATTAAAAAGATTTTTCTCCTAATTTTAATGTTGTAAGCTTCATAATGTTTGTTTCATTAATTTTGCATATATCAATCAACTTTCTAAATAATTTTTGGTTAATTTGTATGTATTTATTGTATGTATTTATTTAATTAAATAGATATGTATATAATTATTCATGTATAATGTAATCAATACATTATATAATCTCTCATTTGTATATTCTCTATAATGTGCTTGTAAATTTTTTTTATAAAAATTTGTTCGGTTGTATTTTAAAAATTACTGTATTATATTTCTAGATACTATATTATTGTGTTAAAATTATTATAACTTGATAAAGTTATACATATAAGAGGCAAAGTAAAATTACGCAAAAGTATTATCTCGTAAAAAATAAGAATGTACAAACGGAAATAAATACGTTTCATGTAGGAAAATTCGTTCTCACTTTTGTTTTTGTTTTTCTCCAATCAAGCTATCGATAGTAGAGATAGAGAAATAAAAGTAGACATCTCGGTATCCTTAAACGATGGACTCTACGAGAGAGAAAGAGAAAGAGATAAGGGAGGAACGATGTTGATGAGTCCATACACATCCTCGAAAAGCCTGTAATCTGTCGCCATGGTGACCGGGCAAAGTCTTTCTCCTCCTGAATTATTTACGGACATCGTCTCCGGGCGGACGGTATCACGACTCAAGGGAAAATTCCAGTTGACCTGAATCAGAATCGAAGACATCGAAAGTCGTTCTTGGTCGCCCTTTGATAGTGGTTCCCAAAATTTAACGAGAAGAAATTTTGTAAGAGATGATTACTAACATTTATACGCGAATCACAATAATAGCTTATTATGTAGAATCGATTGAGATCGATGAATAATTTTGCTCAATGCAATTAATCTTGTTTAATATAAACGAATGCACGGCTAATGCCTTGGCAAAAATAAAAACTTAAAAAATTGTAATTGTATATTTGCATATTAATTATAATGAGATAGATTCATTAACTACTTCATTATTTTCTCTGTAGCCAATATTAGTGGAAAATTCATTATTCTCACACACATTGAATATAAAGTGCATGGTATATAAAATCGATTAGAGCGAAGTTTCGTCAATGTTAAACTACTATCTAAATAAAGTTGTGACGTGAGTTTAAAAAAAAATTCAAACTACCGGAGTTATATCTGGCTACCGAAGTTGCATTATTGCTCCAGTATCTTATCAGCATCTCCTTCGCGTTGCATATGCCTATATAGTTGAATAATCTTCTCTGGAAAGCAGAGCTTCTCATCACAACAATATAATCTGCGAACAGTCGATTTAGCTTTACGAAGGCATACGAAATCGTCCCAAACAAAATTTACTGTTGTACCATTGGATGTCACCTTCGAAGCCGACACGAGGGATCGCATTATATTAAGTGACGTTCGCTCTACCGGAAGCAGCTCTGGCTGTATTATTGTAATTGATTCCTCTGGTAGTTGCATGAAGAAGGCTGCTGGTGCCGTTGGGCGACAGGCAAGAGGGGAATAAGTCGATTATCGAGCCTCGGTTGATAAGGCACAGGAGCACGCTCGGCGCTCGGGCAGATTTACGTCGTCCTCGATAAACCTTCAAGATTAAGAGTGCCGGGCTTCGTTCTTTCTGCTTTACTTTTTCTTTCTTCCTCATCCTGCTCGTCCTCCGTTATTCTCCTCGCTACCATTCTCTCTCTCTCTCTCTCTTTCTCTCTCTCTCCTCTCTCTTTGCTTTCTCCTTTCCGTTGCTGATCCATTCTCGGCGGGAGCTTTATTTCGAAGTCCACGAAGCGAGTTTCCTCGTGATGAAACTGTATATACGATAGATACGCATCAGCTGGTATTACGAAAACATTACGGGATGATCGATTTCATATTTCGTTTCTTGTTATCTTGCCCATCCAAAAGCTCAAGTCTGAAAAAATGGCGCTCGGTCATCCTGTCGACGCGCGAACTCTGGATCGAATAGTCCGACGTTGAGGAACGATGTCAGTACTGCAATCGCGTTTTGTAATAAAAATTGAGAAATTGATAGTTAAAAAATTGGAGATTACATGTAATTTCCATTAAAAAGAATAATATTTTATGATTTTTCCGGAATATATGTATAACTTACGTCTCTCAAACAAAATATAAGGTTAAAAAATATTTTCAATCTTTTGATAGATTAATAAATTTGTTAATTTTTCTTTGTTTTGAAAAAATGATTTTTGTACGACGACTTATTATTATTACATATATGTAACAATAGAATTTACGGACCTAGTGCATCCAAGAAAATTTACAAACAACATCGAAAGTAAACGTAAAAAAATATGTAATATCTCAATTAAGAAAAAGATGAATGATGGATTAATTCCCGCAAAATATTGAAAAATACGATAACGATGGAGGTGGCGGTCGGCGCGTTTTGAAAAATAACACCGAAACGTTGCAATTTAATATCCACTTGAAAAACGACGCGCCCGAAGTCCCGCAGTAAACGAAAATGTTTTCAATATTTCCAGTGGCGATAAAAGCGATTGACAGAAATCAAGTACCCTTCAATATCCAGCGCCATATGATCGTGGAAAGTACTGGGGCGGGATATAAAGGCCTGCAATTAGAGAAATTGCAGAATACGCGCGTGTGTGAGTTCATCGCGCTGCAATCCAAATAATGGTGTACTGACGCGATGCGTTTTTCAAGTATTTCGACATTTGTATTTTGCGAATGGGCGGAATGGGCATTTAAAAAATATATTTTCCAAGTTGTTCGGCCACTAGTGCGACAAATGCGAGTGTGTCAAGAAACATTGATGTATATGTATATACACTGTTAAATCTATGGTGTCAAATTTAACCTAACGTGAGTCGCCACTGCTCCTACTCAATCATATCGTTATTTTATACTAAAACAATAGTTATATTTGACACTATACAGTGTCAAGTTGACAATATATAGTGTTAAATTGACACGATATAGTATCATATATAACTATCGTTTTGATAAAAAATAACGATATATTTAGTAGGAACAGTGGCGACTCACGTTAGGTTAAATTTGACACTATAGATTTAACAGTGTAGAGAGTGAAAATTAATGTTCCGCGCATATAACTGGAATTATTTTTGCAAATTGGACTTTTTAAAAGAATTATATATTTAATATTTATATTTATTTTCTAATTTATTAATTGAATTTAACTTTGAATCACAAGTTTTCATCTATTATTATTATCAAGATTAAAATTTCTAAAATCATAATTATGAGAATATAAAAGAATATCCCTTGTTATATTCACTAATATACATACGAAGTATTTATTCATATTCTTGAAAACACATATTTTTATAGTAATATATGGTGAATAAGGCAATAGCTATATTACGAGAATTCGCTGATGGAAATCGAGGAAGGCGCGAGTTTTGATCGGTCGATATCAAACAACGACTCCCTAATTTCTTTGGTCGTTGTGCGCTCGCAGTTAGGTCGTTGTTCTCGGTGTCTAGCTAATGAAGTCTCTTGGCTTTCACGCTGACTATCAGCATAGTGTCTCTTGGGGATGTTCAAGATAATGACTCTCGGATGGTATCTTTAAATAGCAACGTCCCTTCTCTCTCTCTCTCTCTCTCTCTCTCTCTCTCTCTCTCTCACTCCCTTTACAAATGTACGTCTGATGCAAAAAGCCACTCATAAAGAGACACGAGGGAACAAAAGTGCAGTACAGTTCTCACAATCTTCTTTCATCATATATAAATTATTGTGGGTCATTTCCCGAATAAATTCGAATCGTTACTGAGATGAAAAGTTGAATTAACTGCGTATATATGTTATAATTAAAATATCGAGATGAACAAAGTTGTTTAATTTTGTATTTTAATAAAAATTTATAATTTTAAATAATACGTAATATTTCAATATTTATGGATAATGGGAATTTTTTATGACTTTTTATCGCGTATATGTGTTTAGATGTTTAAAAACGACATTAATAAAGGATGTATACATACTTGATTCAAAAATAAACTACCATCAATAGCATATCGATTGCTTAATTTAGTCTCGTTTTGCCAGACGTCTCGATTTATAAAAAGATGACAGAGTTATAATGCAATTACATGACGCGACGCTCATTCAAAGATAATTCGTTATCGAGGTTCACACATCGATAAAGATGATATCGTTGAATTCTCGGCGCATGATAACTGAACAGTACCGCAGTGAATTTCAAGCGCATGGCGTCGCCTAAAAAAAGCTCTCTCGCTAGCACGTGTCCGTCGGGAATGCACCGAGGTCGAGGTCGCCGAAGACGAGGATAGCCATCTGCGCCGCGGCGTTTCTGGTGCCTGTCGGTAACGAACGACGTCGTAACGACGTCGTTATGGAGATATATATATACAAACGTCTTGGCCCTGGCTCGAGTTCACCTTCCCCTCCGGCTCGAGAACGCGGCTATACCGCATCGTCATGGGGGTGTAACGGGGGTTGCGGCTTCATAAGTCGACTCCTTGCATACCTACCTCTCCATTTATTCTCCTTCGTCCGAACTCATCCAGCGCTCGTGGGCGCGGTCGTCTAGGTTGCCCTACACCGACCCTAAAGAGTCGCCCCATTAACGCGATTTATGATCGCCTAGAGTCCGAAATAAAATATCCATTCGCTGCACGGCGCACCCTCCTGTGTGCACGAGGTTAACTTCGTCATAGGTGCGAGGTAACGTAGTGGGTGAACTTAACTTGGGCCAGAATGGTTAAAAGTATGTTCATTACTAGTCTTCAGGTCTTCTGGCTGTTAATTAAATGTTTAAATTATGCGAGCTAAAAGTATGATGCTAAAAGGCTTACTTTATTTTCTAGAAGTACCTTGCGTCTAAGGACCTCAAGTATACCATATTTGCACAATATTAAAATCTTGGTATATTTGCACAGTCTTGAAAACTTAAATTTCAAGGAAATTGAACATTCAAACTCATTACCATAAGTAGAGAGCAAGCTTGACATTGGTATACGATTAGAGATAAAAGTTAGAAACAGGAAAATATCAAAAGGGAAGAAAATGTATTATCCACAAAGTGCACTTCTTCTGAGATATGAGTCCCCGAGAATTCAGCAAATAATAACTTGCTTCCCGCTGTTGCGTTAACAATCGCTTTGGTCTCCCAGTGGCTGTTTCTGTTGATAACAGACTTACTCAAACTAGGGGAGATAGAACGACCTTCAAACGGTGAGTCATAGCTTTACGCAGGTAACCATTCAGAGGGGACTCTTTCTCGGAAAGGGAGCGCTTTACGAACTGTGAGTACGTGAACTTTCTTGTTTCTGCTGGACTACAGAATTCATAGCCAGGTTTATGTTCATATTTCACGTAATGCACACACGATGTCGGTACACTATATTTGCGCTATATATATTTACGAACCATAAGAGACAATAAGAAATTTTCCACTAAGCAAACTTTGCGTCATATATCTCCAGGTTTTTTTTAAAAGGTTTTTATATTTAAAGCTTCTTAAAGTATTTTAAATTAAAAGATTAAAAAATGCTAAAATAGTAAAAAAAAAAGACAGCAATAATTAAAGACTGTTAGCGCTAAGATGATCATATATTTTTCTCTCTTCTTTCGTGACCATATTCAATTAAAACATTCAATTAATCCAAATTAATACAAGCTAGCTAAGTGACATAAACAATTCTTACATCAGCACGGCTGTTTTATAACATTGCCATTGCTTCACGTAACATGAACTTTTCACAAAGACAGGCTCTTTCTGCGAAATGGCAAGTCACCACCCGTGAAATTGAAATTCGGCTATTCGCGTAAGATGTGCGACGATAAGGTCTGGTTTCATTCTATCAGCGAATCCACCGGAACGTGACAGAGAGTTTCAGATGGCCGCGACATGATTCACACAACAGTGGAGCGCAATTTACTCTTCGACGTCATCGAAACTCTCTTCGCGTTGCTGCCCCGCGATCTAAATCGCCAAACGCAATTCCATCGACTGCGTCGTCGGTCCGCGGCAGGACTTTCCAACGAGCCCCGTTCAACAATGCCTTTAATCAACAATAATTCTGCACACATCGCGTAGGGGTTCGCGGATCAGGGGACAGTCGAGAGTGAACTCCGCGCGGCCCTCAACGACCGAGAGAGTTCCGCGTTGCGTTTTCTCTTTGTTCCTCGCGGACCTGCACCCGGGGATCCTCCGTCGCTGAAAACCGTCCACTGGAAAATTAACACTGTCGGGATTTTCGTTGGATACGTTGCTCTGATACACTCGCGCGCAGAATAACATCGTAATGGCTGCTGAGCACGCCATAGTTGCTCGTCGAATTAATCTCTTATTTTCTTGCAGTGATATGATTATTTTCTGATTGATATCGGTTAATTCTGCATCGTTGCAGAGCATACGCAAGCGCAATCCAATCCGCGGATATCGTATGGAAATTGTTGTATCGCGCGAACTACAGAGATCATTACCATGAGAATAAGTTGTTGATTTCAACAACATTCAGCGATGCGAAAGGGATCTGTTTGCATTCGATAAGTAGTTTACCGAATGCTATCGAAATTATTGAGTTAGATACAAACAGTTATTGCGGTAGTATGGATACAGTGTGCTCAACAGAATAGAAAATAACCTGAATAATGTACGAAATTTGTTAAAAATGTACAATCTAATACATCACTCAAAGTGTGAAAAATGAATCGCTATTATTTTTCATCTTTTGTTTGGCATAATGTATTATTAAAAATGTGTGCCACAAATTTATTATCCGCGAAACAATTTGTCTCAAGCTATCCCAAAAATACAAATAATAATAAAAATAGAAATCATTTTTGTTATTTCAAGAATCGATTAGAAATGAAATTTCACGTATTATACTGCCGCGGGTCAGTGACAAATTCCCAGCTGCAGACCCAATCATCTCAGTCCTGTTTACTCCTGGTCCTTGCATACTCCCCTAGTGGGACTGCATTGTTTATTCAGCCTCCGGAAGAGGCTGACGAGTATCGAATGACATACGGCAAATTATAACGTTAATTAAATTTAATGTTACATGCTGAAAGGCAGAAGCTATAATTTCAACAAAAAGAAATTCACGTTTTTACTTTCGACAGTATTTCTAAACTATTTCTGTTTTTTTCCTGTCATTAATTGTTCTATTTGTATTTAATCGTTCTATTTATATTTGAACGATTTTATCGATTTCTTGTTTTTTCAATATTGCAATTCTAATTTAGGATCAAATGATAATCATAAACTGTTAATCTATAAGTAACTGGGTGAAATGCTCAGAACACTCCAAACAAATTTTATCTTTACAGTTATATTTTTTAATAATATGTACGAAGTTAAATTTACATTATTTTTATCCCTTATGAGATAAAAATAAACTTTAAAACTTCTGGACAATATTTATTTTCCTTTTTTAGAACAAGATTTTAAGATAATACGTGGAGTGCTCTATGGCTCTTGCTACTTAAAGGTTAATTACATTATATAGTTTATCTTGAAAAAATATATAATATTTCAGAATTCTAAGAAATTTTACATATTATTTAATTAGTCTTTTTTTATTCTGATTGATCGCACTATTCGTAAAAAAATTATTGAGATTATTTGTCACAACAATAGTTTCGACATAGTATATATTTCATAATATACGACTTATTTCATTTATACATTTTATTCGCACAGAGCTTGCGAACGATGTGAAATAGCGTCAATTTTCGTATAAAAGCGCGTAAAAGCGCTCGGTAGAGCATTAATCAGAAAGAACGGCAATCACTTCGAGACACGATATGTTCCGCGAAGTCCCGAGACAACACGCAAACTTTCGCAAGGGCGAATTCGATGAACCAACTAAACTGGTTAGTCGTGCTAAATAATTTCGCGCGCGTCGATAAGATGCCGCACGCCAGGAAACTCGTGTGCAAACTCGTTGTGCAACGCGGGTGTGATAAGATGAGAAAATCACGAAGGCACAGAAAATCACATAGCCATTACGGAGTATAATTATGACGTTTTTCTGCAGTTTAACTACACACCTCGACGCTATTTGTATAACAAATTAATGAGTATGTAAATCCTTATAGAATCTTTTCGAAGCAGATTTGGTGAAACTTGCATGCAATAAAGCTATAATTACGAAAAAGAAATTACGGAAATTTTAGATAACAAAAAAATTGATAATAAAATTGATGTTAAAAGCTATATAATGAACAATTTCTAATGAGATAATATAGTCATTCTACCTGTTTTCTTTGTTTTTTTAATTTTATATTTGCTTCGTTACGAGATGTACAGATTTCACATAAAAAAAAAACAATTGCATGCAAATACTATTTCTTTCGTTGTTGGCTTTATTGCGTCACTGGAGAATTCGCTGACAGAAGAAAGTTGGAGGATACACGGCGTATTGCGAAGTAACTACAGAGTCAATGAGAGAAATGTAGCGAAGAGAGAGTCGTGGTGTGCCTTGCGGAGAATTCGCTTGGTGAATTTCGAAGGCCTCGCGTGAAAATGAGATTTCACGAGACTACGATGTTTCGAAATTAGTTCGCTCGAAAAGTCAACATAAGGTACCTCGTTCGCGGTGGTTCGTTACGAAATCTAATCAAGAATCCGATTGCCACGTGGCTCTCATTCTGATCGCAAATCACAGATGTACTTAGTAATAGTATTCTGTATTCAATATTGTTAATATTTATCGATATTTTATAAAACTATAATTAAAAATAATCATATTACAATAATTATACTTATAATTATATTACAATATTAAAGTACTACAATATCATTTATATGTATATCTATTCAAAATCAATTTATATTTGCATATTTAATTAGCGAATAAAGGTTTTAACAATTATCGCTAATATGATAAATCATTACTGATAATTGTGTGATAAAATTTAAGCAAAAAGATATCAAGATTCATAACATAAAAATGATTTCCGATTCAAAAATCACAATGAAAATTCTTTATAGGAAAGACATGATCTAAATATCCATATTCAGCTTCTTATAAGTATACTTTAAATGCAATCATTCAAAAATCTCTTTTCCTATTAATGTTGCTAAATATTAATGTCAAACTTATCTAATTAATATTTTAAATTGCAATGATATAGTAATACTCTTTTTTTTATCGGAATATATTTAAGTATCAAAATAATTGTTACATATCTCATCAAACTCAGTACCATGTAACTAAAATTTCTCTGCCATGTAGCCTCACTCTTCTGACCAGAAGTAGTACTTTATGTTAAATCTATAATTATGCCTATGACCATAAACAAACGCGAACGATGATTAGTGGGATACTCATCTGTCAGATCAACGAAAATCGCATGAATGCAGAGGCAAGAACGAGAAGAAGGTGGCAGTGTATACACTGAGGAGTCAGAGGGCAGGGGGACCAGACGTCGTACACAAGGGAAATAACATGCTTCGTCAACAACGGTGCTGTAACTAATGGATATTCCGACGGCGCGCGGTAGAGAAACTGATGATCCACCCCCGCGAGCGAATAAGTAAGCTCGCCGCCGTTCCCGAAGCGGTCTGACGCGTGCTACATCAACGACAATGAAATTCGCGAGAATGAATGAGAAACAGAGCCAGTGAGAGGTAAAGAGAAAGAGAGATAGTCGCAGCTGGCCGATTGATAGAATGCGTATAACAAAATTGCTTCAAAATATACGCACAACGGCGCAACTAACGAAATATACCGCTGGCCGAGAAAGGCACATACATATCTACATATGCGAGTAAATACTAGTGGTTGATATCGAGGTGTGAATTCGATTTTATTAGCCTGTTCGCAAAAAAAGATCGAGTATGAAATACGCTAAAACTATCAACGCTGTGAAAGCAGTGAAAACGATTTGACGGGATAGAATGTCCGAATTCAGCGAGAAAATTATAACAAAACGTTTTTCATTGGAGCTCACTAATTCTACGGTAAATGAACAATTTTATTAGTTACCTATTATTAGCATTGACTTGTTCGTGCTCTAAACCCGGCGATGATATATCAATATTCTTCTAAAATATCTACTATTCAAAATTAATGTAATCTCATCGATTTTATTAATATTTAATTATTATCAGATATTATATTAAAATATTCAATATTCAGTAAAAATAGTTAACATTTTGTTAATACTATTTATTATAAAATATTCTTCATTAAGTTTTTTACAAATTTTATCATAAATATAAATTCAGTTTTTGCAGTTATTAGTTTCTGAAATTTTCGCCATCCTTGCTAAATGCGCACATTTTTCACTTTAAAATCTCTCACATCTGTAAACGAAGATCCAAGAGGAGTCTTCTTCTCAACTTCCGTCTGAAGTTTTATTTGTTCTGTTCATGAATGCAGAAATTTTTCGACACATTGGGGTGATCGCGTCTGTTCGCGTCGTCAGGACTTACGGAAGTGGATGACGAAGTGAAACAGGCGAAAAACTTTTAAAGTGTTTGTTCATACTAACAATCGGTCGAAACCGACTGAGAAAAAGTCCATTTTTGCGATTTGAATACATTCAACTCTTCCATCTAATCCGTGCTTAACGTCTGCTTCTCTAATGAGCCGACCATCATTTAACTTTCCCCAAAGAAAAACACGTATTCGATGAGGCATAAGTACCTTGATTATTCTTGGCGAAAGTGCCGCCCTTGCGCTTGAAAGCGCACATAATTCGCTGGGTAGATAATAGCTGGTTAATCATCATCCAATTAATGTGGTTTCTCTGAAGGGAAAAAAGAGCTTTCAGTCTTTTATCAGCTCAAGTAAAATATAAAGGTAGAAAAGAACATGTGCATGTGCATTTGTATGTGTGCACGTATTATCTACAGAAGTTACAATCAATTGAATAAAATATATAGCAAGTTTTTGGTGAGTTCGGAATAATTGCTATTATCATACTGTTATAATTCATAGAAATTCAACGTTCCCAGTTACCATTACGATCGAAGGTCTCGTAATTGTTAAGCCGTTAAAATTCAATCTCCGGCAATCGTTTTAGGTCTCTTTACGTGAGGCAATTGCGACAGTAATATTTCTCCGTAAGAATACGGCGATAAGACGCGGATTTCGCCGAGCGATCGATCACCTGAATTACGAGAGCAAGGATGGCCGGTCTGCTCGGCGCCAGATCTCCTGCGATCGGCAGGTAGATAATGCTGGGTACACACGCGATTTCATCGATTCTACATTCGCACAATGGCAGGGGCCAGCGACCGCGGTAGCGACGAGAGAAAAAGGGACGAGCCATTCACGTTTGCTGATGAGAACAAGCAGCCTCGTAAGGACTGAAAGGTAAAAATCTGTGGTCTCGCTCACAATGGGTCGCACTCCGAAATGAACGATTCTCGGCGTTTTAATTCCCGAATAATAGGTTTCGCAGCGGAATCACTGGTAGATACGCATATTATCATTTTCTATAACTATCATATTTAAAATATTTATATAGAGTACTGATAATTGTGGAAAATAAAGTAAGTTTTGCTTCGAGATTTATAATAAAAAAATGAAGAATAAAAATTAAAATGAGGATTTATCAGAATGAAGAGTAGCATCATAATAATATAAACTCATTTTGAAAATATATTTAAGTCTTCGAGAATCTTGCGAGAAAAAGAATCTATACTTTGCATATGTTTACGAATCTATGTTTGGATATGAAAACAATGAATAGTATTATACAACGAATAGTATATAAATAACACAATCAAATGCGGTTCACTAACAAATGAAGACATATCTCTCTCATCTACATTAATAATGCTACAAGGAAAAACTTATCCTATCAATTATTTCTGTGCCTTTAACGGGACATGAAGGGTTAGATTACGTTACACAGTATACAACAGAACGATGCAATATATGATCTCGTAGTGAAGCTATATGACCTATCGCAACGTGATGTAACTCTCGCTACAATGACCATATCTCGTAACATACATTCCATAAGCGGACTTCGCCAGAACGTTATATCGCGTACTAATTGATATTCCAAAATTTTTAGCTTACAATAGTTTTAAGAAAAGTGCCACGTTAATGAAAATGCAACGTTAAAGTTGTAAGTATGTCATTAGCGTTAATATAACGCAATATTATACGTTTAGATCATAAAAAGGATATTTCTAAAATATAAACGTAAGAAACATTTGTATCTGTCCGGAGATCTATCTATCTTCAATGTCGTACCTATGAAGGATCGCCTCGCCCTCGCTGGACAGAGAAATTTTGCGAAAAGATATACGGGTTTCCTATCGGACAAAAATGAATGGAACGGGATGCAATTTATAACAATGTAAGCATACACGCGACGATCGATTCCGTTAGTAGTAGCCTCCAATACCGTTTCAAAAGTATGAAGACATAAAACAAAAGCAACTTTTCGTGAGTGTGTGACATAACAATATCGATACATTTATAAAAACAATTTATTGGATGCAGTTTTGTGAAAAGCTATTTTTTCCTATCGGTCTATATTCTGCAGATTTCATTTTCTTTTACGAACAATCACTCTGTTCGCTTTGTACGTAACATAAGAAAGAGAAAGAGATACGGTAAAATTTTGCCCAATAAAATTACTTAAGAATAATTTATTTTCTAAATTAAATATCTAATAAATTTAATAATAGTACAGAAATTTCTTGTATTTTTCAATCAATTATTCTTATACCAAAATAACAATCAACTGCTTCATTCATACTTTAAATACGCTGACGAGTAATGCAATCGTTATGAATCAATTAGCGAAGACATACTTAATTAATGAAAACAATGAATAGTACAACGAATAGTATATGAATAACGCAATCAAAGGTTCAGCAACAAATGAAAACATATCTCTCTCATCTACATTAATAATGCTACTAAGGAAAAACTTATCCTATCAATTATTTCTGTGCTTTTAACAGGACATGAAGGGTTAGATTACGTTACATAGTATACAACAGAACGATGCAATATATGATCTCGTAGTGAAGCTACATGACCTATCGCAACGTGATGTAACTCGCTATAATGACCATATCTCGTAACATACATTTCACAAGCGGACTTTGCCAGAACGTTAATGAAAGCCGTAATAGTCTCGTATAAACACATTCCTCGTAAAACCCTTTCTTCTCTGATACATGTGGATGCGTTGCTCAGAGCGCGAGTACGAAGCGGTAAATCTTGAAAAATGTCAACGATTTGTCCGGCGGGTTAAGCGCGATCATTCCCTGAAACGAGTTCTAGCCGTGACAGCGACTTAACGGCCGCGCCGTGGCGGAAACGCGGCGATCGATCGTCCACAGACTTATGACTTTCCATTTCTTACGCCCGATGCGATTGGAGAACCGAGCCCGAATGTTTATCGGCCGGTGCGGCGGTGACGTTGAAGAATTGAAAGAAAGGGTGCGATGGGGGTGTATGTGTGTGGGAGGAGTGAGCACCCGGAGGGGCCGTCTCGTGAAACTCGATGGAAAGATCCCTTTCATCGCCGCTCTGGCTTTTTAATCCCGCATCCGTACGTTTCGAGATAACGCCAGGAAAAAATGCGAATGCAAGACCGGGAATTATGCATTATAAATCTTAGCTTTTAAATTATCGAAGTGTTCCTCGAAGACACTGGGATATCTGATGCATCGATAAATGCGAAAAAGGATTGAGTATCTTAATTGTCTTGGCTGTACTGAAAAAAAAATCATCATGATAAAGTATAACGCACAACTGAAGATAACTGACATGTATACCTATACAATATATTGCAATCTTAAATTGTGTAAAATTGTTTAACGTTAAAATTAAAGTTTCTCTCTCTCTTTATTTGTATAAAAATAACATAAGTTCTGCTTCATAAAAATTTTACTTTATAAAAATAAATCGTTATTGTTATTAACGTATTAATTGTTTTGTATTAAGTGTTATAAAAAATTTCTTACATCTCTTTTAATAGTTTTCTATTATGTGTTTACGTAATCCACTTTAATATAATTTTTTGTAATTAACTTATAGTTGCGTATCTAATTTTTAGATAATCTAATTTTGTCGAGAAAACAAGTTGGGCAGCGGTTAATCTAATAATAAGAAAAATAACTTCTAACAGTTACCTAAGCTCAAAGTCTAGTAATAGTATAATACAGTATTATTAATTAAAACAGGCATGCTAGTAACTTCCTGATAGGATTTTCAGGCTTGGTTGATGAAACAAGAAGATGGTTTTACATCTAGTTTCTGCATAATGAGCAATCCGTAAAATCCAGCGTAGGATGACATCGAACTTGGATGCATCAACATGTTAACTAGAAGGATTTAGCTATGCTCACCAAAGAGACTATGTACCTAATCTCGCGCATTAATGGAAATTTTACATTTATGTTGATATAGTTGAATTCCGGCACAATTTTAAATTAAAAGCAATTAAAATGATGATTTGTAATATTTATAAAATACTTACAAAAGCGATTTCTTCCCAAACAGAAATAACCAAATAGTTTCTATTGATTGCGATAGTATTTGTCTAACTAGTCTAATTGTCTAATTTGTCCATCATATTGCCTTTGATAAATAACTTCCGCGCACTGAGAGAAATGAGTCTGTTATTAAAATGAAAAGTGATAACAAATGTGATGATTTGGTAGGAAAACGAATCGATCAGTTATTATTGCGAATCACTTCTCATTATTTGTCAATATAACAAATAATACACAATTTACGATACAAATTATATTTGCTAAATCGTTGTTTGTTTTGCAAATAATCAGTATTTCTAGCAAATAAAAATCTACACAGAGAAAAAGGTTTCTTTGGATTTAATATTCCTATTTATTTGACTAAAATTTGTTTTATTGAAACAACATATGCTTGTACGAAATATTATTTGTTTGAATAAAAATTTTTTGTTGTTTCATTCGAGAAACCTCTATTGTTTGACAAAAATAACATTATTATTTGAAATAATATCTTTTAATCAAATAATATATTATTTGGTTACAATAAATACAAACAATGAAACAAATTATTTGTTTGAAAATGGTAAAATATATTGATAGAGGTTATAGTAGAGATTATGATAGAGGTCCATGCAAATAATTGCCTTCTTAGAACAACCATTATATTTTTTGGCCGAAATTACGAAAACAATGGCTTATACATCTACAACAGGATTAAACGAACAGCACTATATGTTATATCAATTATGTTTGCAGTACAATTTCATCACGCGAATGTCGAAGATAGATCTGTTGAAACAAATAATGTATTTAAGATAAAGATATACATTGTTTCAAATTCAAACAATCGCGATTCAAACATTCGTTTATTTGGACCATTCCAAATAACAAATTTATTTGGATACAATAAAATTTATTAAATCCAAAGAAATCTTTTTCTCTGTATATCCACCAGATACATGATTGTTTCTATTACTAATTATTGATTGGAATAGCAGATTAGCATCAATCTTGACAGAAGAATCTTGTATTCGTTTTCAGTATCGATATTTGTTGTCACTATATCTACAAATTATTTGTTGCAGGTAGCTTGTTAAATTAACAAAATCTTTTTTAGTGCGTACAGTTATCTAATTTATAATAACACTACATCATAGAGAAACAAATATTTGTTGTGGGGACTACAAAATTATTACTAGAATAATTTCCTCGAATTCATGTACGAGAGCTGATTATTTAATCTCCGCTATTATTAATCTTGATCTTGGAGAATACAGGTATTTCGAGAATAATTAAGACTGTCCGTTAATCAGCTCTGTTAAGGATTTTACTGAAACGAGAGATCCCTCGTCAAGATGAGATATCTTTAAATATATCCTAAACTAGAAGCTACAAGTTCGTAAATAGATCTACTAAGTTCTTAATAGATCTAGTAGATCTACTAAGTAAATAGATCTACTAGATCTATTAAAAGCTAATAGAATCTTTTATAGTTCATAAGATCATTTCATGACTTTTGACTTAAAAGTATAATTTCTATAATAATGTATAAATTCTAATTACTTTATTGGAAATCTCTAATAAAAGAAGTTGTATTTCGTTATTCTAACAAACAATTTATATTTAAAGAAAAAACTTCGATTTTTGTTTGATTTGACGCAATAAATACTATTTCAAAGTAAATGATCCTCGAACGTATTTTAGTTATGATAATTCATCATCCTAAGCAAAGATTAGGGAATGGTGATTTCACGCATAATTTACAACTAATAACTCAAATACATCCCGAATTACATAGTACGCCGGAAGCTCTTTGCCTTCGAAGTTTAAGCTAAAACGGAAGATACGGATTCAGTGGGATCTATTGAACCTGTAATCCTTAGCCCTCTGTTCGTAAGACGATAGCGATTTCACGTTCCCTGACCTGGAAATTTGCCTTCGTCCCCCATTGAGAGAATTTCTGAATCCTTCCAACGGTGCCATCGCGGCCTTCTGGATCACCGAGATACCGACCGGAGCAAGATCAGGGAACGAAAGGTAGAAGGAATTCGCGTGGCACTTGGTACTTCGTCTTCTATTCCGTCACGAAGAAAAGCGAAGTCGTCCGGGAACAAAAGGGAGAGAACAAGGCCGGAAGATGTACTTTTGGTTAGATCGATCGTTCGTCACCAGAGGACGTTCGACACATCGCGTGAGTTTGCACGGAATCGCCTTCAAAAGGTTTCTTCAGGCGCACGTGCGTTCGGTTAAATTATTAGATCGATTGAAACTTTGCGTCAATAGATGAAAGAAGCCATTCCTTTGAAACAAGAAGAGTACAATGTCCCATATATTATTTAAAAATTGAATTTTAAAAAGAGACATATTGATTTTAATTATAAACACTAAAGAGATATTGTATATATATTATAACAGTAATATTATTAAGCTTATAGTTAACTAAATAACAATTTTAATAGAATTTTACCAATAAAAGAGAAAAATAATTTTAACAAAGTTAACTGTAAATTGTATATTTTAAAAAATATAATTTAATATGGTCTTGTCTTTTATTTTTCATGTAAACCTATTTCGTACTTTGTTGTATAAGTAATTTTCTCAAAATATTACTGTTTCAGTTTCTTTGTGTAAGAATAACGTCGCCAATTGAAAATATATGCGGAAAATGCTTTATATCGTGAAATAACATTGTGTTCTATGATCTATAATGCAGGTGGTGTAGCTCCTCCGATTGAAGAGACAGAGAGAGGAGAAGAAGAGGGAGAGAGGAGAGAGAGAGAGAGAGATATTTCTCGAAGCATATCGTGGCTATGTTTAACCCGATGTCAATTTCCAGATGCGGCACACTGGCTGTAGCTACCACTCGAATGTAGCCAGATGTACGTAATGGCAGCATTTCTGCGGAAATGGTGCAGTGCATAGCTCGTGAGCGGCGCGTCTAGGCAAGCATTAAGGCTCCTGTTGCTGACCAAAGATGGTACGCGAAAGACGTATTGCGCACCGAAGAAGGAACCTTGTTACGATACAATTTTAATTAGAATGTCATTAGTAGATAGTGGCTGATTACTATGCCGTTAGCTGTTATTAAAAATACATTTTTCGCTCATCTATGTAAAAAAAAAACTACTGTAATTGTGTTTTCAGTATATAACAAACCGACAAAGAATATATGAAGAAAAAACGGAAAAAGGAGAACGTAAGAAATATTGTACAATTTAAACAGAAAAACTGTGTGAAAAAATTACAGCATAGAAATGAAAAAGTAAGCAAGAAGAAAAAAATGCTAAAATAAAGAATATTCTTTTGAAATAAAATTCCCATACGGTAAGAGCAGTTTTGCTCAAATAAAAACTTAGTTTATAAATTTAATTTTGACTATTCAAATAATTATATGTATATGTTCAAACTGTTTGCTAGAGAATACTAAAACTTTTTGCAGCATTGTTATCAACTATTAAACTTTCTACGTAATTATTTTAATAATTCAACAAGATTATTTTTAGATCTGTATCTAATTATTAAATTTTCACTTCAGCAAAACCGTTCTTTTCGTATACAGAAATATAGAACTGTTATTTCTGATACATTACGGTAATGCGTCTTGGATTCACAAAAACGAAAACCAAGGTAAAAAAATTCATCGTGCGGCGAAATCTATGGCGCGTGTGACGACGATAAGCCGACGATGCGAAATTCCGGCGGATCTGCGAAAATGGGAATCCGGACCGTGTCAATTACCCGCGCGCTTATAAAATATTTGCTCGTCCGCGGAATCTCGACGCGCGGACACGGCCGACACCAATCAAGCCGACTGGACGCCGGCGTCCATCCGTCAGCGGTGGATAATCCAGAGGCCGCAGGGTTCCATCGTTTTCCGACCCTTCCCCACGTCGCCATGAAAAATGCATCGCGGGGGCGAGTGCATACGACGTGCACCACGGTTGGCCCACCGACCGTGTCGGAAATATGCAACCCGACGCGTGTACGCAAACAGCTGATTGAAATTACGTTCGGGCGGGTCCGGGCTGCCCATTGCACTCACGTTTTCACCATCTCCTTCTTGACGAGGGTGAAATCATACAAGTTTCGCAGAAAGATGGAAACACGGGGAAAAGCGGCGAGGGTCTCTTAGGAAATAATCCAGCGAAGAAGGAATATACATCGAGCGAGGGGAAAAGTGCAACAAGGGGAAAAGTGCAGTTTCGCGTGCACACGAAGGCCCACAGCAAAATTGCACATGTAATAACGCTTTTTCTATAATATGTGCACCTGTTCCAACAAGAAAACGAGGCAGGCACCGCGAATTTTTGGAAGAAAAATAACGCAGATAATGTATTTCAATTGTTCATGGACAATACTCGTTGACTAAAAATTGTAGCAAATTATACAACACAGAAAATCTGTTGTTCAATATACGAATAAATATCTATCTGCGCTTTTTACTTTTCTTCTTCATATAGATCGATTCAAGCTACTCTTCTGAGAGTGCATTATTTTACTTACAGATATTTTACTTCAAGATCAATATGTACTTCATTCACAAACCTGGAAATTCTTCTTATCAAGAGCTCGTTGTCGATCTTGATATTTCAACTTATCTTGGAGAGTCGTGGTCAACCAATCTAGCCAAGTAATATCACGACTGATAGACCGGCTATCGCATTACCGTAAATATCGGCGGGTTTCACGCGCTCTCACTGTTGCTCATGGCAAATTGTAACGTAGGACAGGAGTTCGCGGTCGTCTGGAACTTACGAGTGTCAGGGATTACGATTGCGGTTCCAAGAGTATGTCGCCAGACCATGAAAGAGAGAAGTAGGGAGGAGGAAGAGAAACTGCACTCGCGCGAGGCTGTAAGGAGAAAAAGAAGGGGGAAAAGTACAGGAGTGGATGGAGAAGATGGAGGTTGCTCGAGTGTGCGGACGCGAAGGCCGCGCGCTCCGGTATTATTTACGGGGCAACTTGCAAAGTGAGAAAAATTACGCCGGCTAGCGCCGGTTTCGCGGAGACAACACTGGTTTATGCCATGGACCCGAGCGGTCGCACACCGTGCGGTTCCATGGGCCAGAAAGCGGACGATGTTTACGAGGTTTTCAGCTAGGTTATGTACTTCCCTCATTCTCCACGACGAATAATCTCAACCGCGTGTGAAAGAACTATCTCCTTTATCGTCCTCATTCAGAGATTTCACGTATAAACGAAGGTGTTCATACAAATTAAAAATGGATAATTTTATCCGATTATTTTAACTTGAAATTTAAATTTTTTTCAAACGCTGTCTATGAAACGTTTTCAAAATTGAAACTTTACTAATCATTAATTAATTTTTATTATACTTCATACCACAAAATTTTTCACAAAAATATTTTATCGTCAATCAGCAGTATCAATCTGTACTATACATAACTCTAAGTTATAAGCATTTCTCTAAGGCAAGAAATACAATTTTAAGTTAAAAAATTCGTATTTTCTCTCTGTTAAAATGATGAACAAAAAAAAAGTAAAATTGTTAAGTCTTCCATTTAAATTCTTAATTTTATATTGTAATGTGATAATAAACAAAATTATGAAATATATCCCGCAATTGTTATTTTATTTTGTTTCCGCCAAATAAATATGCAATGCAACATTTCTGTACCTCGATTATTAGTAGTTATATGTATTATGTATAACCAGTAACGTCAACTACGCGAACGTAGGAAGGTTTTGTCCCCGTGAAAATGGCGAAGACGGAAGTAGCTCGGCGCCACTCGGTGATGCGGAATTGTTTAAACTCGTTACATCCGTTATTACTGTCATTAGTGCTGCTCGGCGCACGGCGTTTACGGTGTCGTTCGTAGGCGCGAACAAAGTCGCTGTCATATAATTACACGAGTTTAACGAGAACGATGGGGAGAAAAGGTGGAAGCCGTATGTGCGAGATTGCAAACATTCATGACGCCTTGAAAAACCTCACGGAAATCCTCGGAGCATTGAATTTTTCTCGAGGAAACGGACCGCGTGACATAAACGTGACGTTGATTCGTTTTCGACTCTTTATAATGTCAATTGATTTTCTGTGAAAGCAAGACGAGTCTGAATAAATGCTTGTGGTATGAGCGATCGGGTGATTTTTGTAACACCTTCGCACCGCGCGTTTCCTATGATATATTGCGTCCGCGAGTTTTATACATGCATATTTATACGATAAATACAAACGAAGTCGCGAGCCGGTCGAATTATTGGAAATATCGCGCGATGAATATTTTCCTGGAAAAAAATAAGCGGCGACGGCTGCTCGCCCCGACCGATCCTGCTGGCTTCAGCCCCCGCGCGCGCTTTAATTAATCGTAGCCGGCGGAACAACCGAAGGGAATGAGAGCGGACGAGGAGAAGAGAGAGAGAGAGAGAAAGAGAAAGAGAGAGAAAAAGCTACACTTCCGCCCGGTTATTTGGAGCGGCGAGCCGGATCGATGTATCCGGTAATTCGAGCTGGATCTCATTGCTCGTGCCAAAATTCTCGAGCATCGGCTCGAGAGCGTAGTAAAACGCGAGTCGGCAGCGGCGGCGGTAGTACGATTAAAGCGTCGTTAGCATCGATTAGCTTCGTAAAGCTTCCACGCCGAGTGAGCCCCGTCGTGCTTTTTCACGGCGTAAACCCGACGAGTGTTTTTCCCAGCGCGCAGTCTCCTGGAAAGAGATCCCTTATAGCGTTCCCCGGATACGCCGTGTCGCGCATACGTGCATACAACACTGCGACTGCAAGATAAACAAATCGAAAATCGATTCTCCGGGTCATTCGGTATTATTGCAGTTGCGCCGCGGCGTTCCGGTGATTTTATGTGAAATTCGAGCGTTCTCGTTTGGGATTTCGACGAGATCGGCTGGCAATTTTGCAATCCGCCCTCCTTCCATGTATGACCAGTAAGATATAATATAATATTGAAATTGACCGCAATTAGCAAAATAAATATTAATCAGCAAAATGAAAATTATCGCGAACATAACGTTGTATATCAAAATGCTTTAGACTCGGGCTTTATCCAAAGCAAATTCCGTTTCACAACACGCATGCCAAATAACATCTGTAAATGGAGGGAAGAATGATAATTCGTTTGATGCACTCAGCATGTCGTGTTGCGATCTTTAACGTAATTAAGATCCGCGCACGAGATTGTGGCTTTTAGCTAAATGAGCCAATGGAGAGGAAAACGATGTAGCAAGCATTATCTACATTTATACGAGTCAGGAGACCCGTATTTATACCCGTCCATTCTGGGGTACAGAGAACTGCTGTTCTCTCACTTGCGATCTTTCTAACGATGGTGATACCAAAAAGTCAAACAAAAAAGATTTAACAAGTTTTCTACAATGCCATTAATAAATTGAATCGAACATTATTTGAAACATAGCACATTCTCAAAATACTTAAAGCGCGATTTAGCAATTTAATAATCTATAAAACACATAGTTTAAAAAGTGCATCTTGTTACCGACAGTTTAAGCCATTTCTTCCTAATAAAGCGACTATTAAACAAAAAATTAATCTGGCACATGCATTAAAAGATTATAATGAAAATCGCAACGATAATATGAAAGAAAAACTGTTGGCGCGCTTAATTTTTAATTCTCTCCGGTATTTATCGCGAGAGAGTACAAACACGCGTACGTTCCTGTAGTAACGTTATGTAGGGCGTTCAATGCCCGGCAGAGAAGGTTGCGATCTAACGAGGTCAGTTCCTCGTTTTTAATCTGAATAACCCGAGTACCCTAAGAGCGGAGGGCGATCGGTATGAACGGAGCATTATCACGGAGCACCCGTGGTCTATTTTCCGACGCTGTGGGCGGCATCAAAGGGCCACGCAACCAACTCTCGCACGAACGTGTGCGTTCATCCACGCGCGGCATGCAGGCGTGCATCCGTGGCGGTTTAACGAGGCACGAAGTTTCTCGCCATTACGCCGAGATAAGGAGTTTTTGCTCGCCTCTTTTGCCGGGGTGACAGGGTTAACGGGAGTCAGGGAAACAAATTGCAGGACCGCCAAAAAGTAGCAACAAACCCCCGCGAACTTTGGCTTTCGCGTACTGAGAGTGGAAATTACACCGTCGCGCTTCTCCCTTTAGCCCCGTCGCTTTTGTGCGGAACCAGATTTCTACCGGGAATCTCGTAAGATCGATCGATACTTTAGCTACAGGCGATGCCGCCATTGCTCTTGCGACGTTTTTTTTTTGCGAAAAAATTCTGTAGGTGCAATGATTTATGAACCCGCCGCGTCACGGAGGTACGAAAAGCTCCCGGTATCACAAAAAGAGCGAACGACGTTGGTTTTCGTTTTTTTTCCTCCTATTTTTATAGCATGCCATTACGTGATATTTCCACACTTTTACATCGTTATACGCAACATCGGTATGTCTCTATATTTCGACAAGATGAACGTCTTTCCAACTATCAATACGAATTACGGTGGGAATCAAAACTCACAGTAAAGGTAACGCATGTTATAAAGTAAATTATAGTACATATAACAAGCGGTAATTATACAGACACTCGGAATCTACGTGCCTCTCAATATTTACTAAATCACAGATCATTATAGCATGTTCGTTAATTACGAAGCTGAATCCCTATGAATTTCTCATCTTTCGTGTTCTCTCATGATCCCGGAACGAGCAAGGCGTAGCTATTATTAGGCAGTCGTTCAATTAAAATGTTACGTGCCATTTTCACCCATCCCATCGCGTGAAAGCTAATAAAATGCGTCAAATTGAGTACCATTTTCGTGGGAATACATCGCATTCCGCAACGGAAAGAGTAAAGCATGCTGCTAATTCTACCATTCATTAGCTAGCTAACTAACTTCATATCAACGAAAATATGAAATAAAAGAAGAATACAAAGTATTACCTCTCTAATCAAAAAAATTAATCTATTAACTTTATAAGAGCTTTTGATAATTATTCTTTTGAAAATTAAATCAACTTAATATTTATAATGTACCGTAGAACAAAAGCGGTTGGCATTTCTACTGATATTTGCGATTATTTACAAAAGAATTATTTTGATTTGTTCCAAACGCAATCGAAATTTTAGAAATTAATTCTTAATAAAATTCTTTTTCGTTAGAGATGTAATATACGCGAAATATACGAGAGAGAATATAACGACCAATTTTGTATCTCGTTGCACCAGACTTCACCTCAAACGGGTATTTACGCACGTTTCATTCCCAAACGCGTATCTGAGAATACAAGTGCTCGCATTAAAGTCCGCCACGCAATAATCCCTCGGAAAGGGTTTCGCGTCTACGTGTCTACGCAAAAAGTGCCCGGCGGGAAAGCGATTTCGCAACGTTATATCGCATTGCCACGGCATCGACACAAAGTACACGAGAAACGAGGAGCGCGTTTTCGCGTTAACGTAAAGAGGAACCGCTCCGGGGAACAACCGCTGCGAAGCGTATCACGGCGGCAGGATGAATTTCTGTCCCTTTGAGAAGGGGGCTGTCCCCGAGAGAAAGAGAGAGAAAGAGCGAGCGAGCGTTACACACGAGTCGTACAATCTCACTCGCATGTTCACGATCACGTGCTCGTAACACGCACGCGACAGAAGCAGCAGCGGCTGGCTGTCGCTGGCGGATGGTCATCGTGGGGCAGGGCAGCTTCCCTGGTGGAAAGAGACGCTCACGTGCTTAATTTCGGGGTGAAATCGCGTCCGAGATTGCGCTAGCTCGCCGGCTGGCTAAACATGTTCCATTAAGTCGAGACGCAATTAGAAATAAAGGTGGCTGTCGGGATACCTGCTAAAACGTTCCTCGTTCTCGCCGCTGTGTGTCTCGGTGACGCTCTTCTCTCTTAGTCATCACCGTTACAGAACCCGCAAACGTGTAACCACCCTACCTGAAATGCTCCAACTCGACGAACGTTGCGGGAAATAGCGCGGAGGGAAATATTCAGCTCGGTGCAAATCGCCGGCTCTTACCTGTAACACGCACAAGAGAGAATTCCATTAAGTTTCGCGCTACGTCCGTGCTTTACAAGCGGAAATTGAGGAGGACGGGAATCCAAGTACAATAGGAATTCTTCCGCGCTTCTTGATCGTCGGAAATATGAGGCGGTAATAACGGGACGAGATAACGGGAATGTATAGACTCGTAGAGCAACTTCAATAAGCGGCGTAGAGAAATAATGAGATTTATTTTATATCGAAATATGATCTAGTGCTATTTTATGATAACACGGCACGACGAACTAGTTCATATTTAAAAAAAAGCATTCCTAGAATATCATATATTTATATATCACAAAACAGATTTTTATACATACCATATATATTTTATTAAAGATTCAATTTACGCATTCAATCTGTACGTATTTTTATCTTTCGTTAAGAGCCATCATTTATCAATGCTCTTAAACTTTTAATTCCAGGATAGAAATATTGCGTTCAAACAAAAAATAAAAATGTAACAATGTGTGAATATATAGTTTAATTTTAAACTTCGCTTAGAACTTCGCTGTCATCCGATTTAAATGTATCTCCATACGCAAATAGTATTTAATACCATCATATATCCGTAATTATATAAATCATCGCTCATACGCGAAAGCAGATTATAATCAATCTCGACAATTAATACGGATGAACTATCGTTCGCTCTTCGAGGAAGTAACACCTGGATGCAAAGCATGCTAATTAATGTCGACAGAATGAAAAGGGACGATGATCGCGTAGTGTCGGCACCGGGCTGTTGCATCGTGCATCAGTTAATTGGCGATCGAGCGAGATCCACGCTCGACGACGGGTCGAGAGCAACAACACGTGAAGTAATTATTATTTTGGTCAGCGATCCGTGATGATGTGCTAGCGGGAAGCTAAAGAAAGGGAGAGAGAACGGGAAACGGAGAATCTCATATCCGACAGAGTGCTCCACGGTGTTTGATAGGGGTGTCGCATTTACCTTCCGCTCTCACGCACAGGCTTATCATCCAGGGGGAGATATATTTGCGTTAACTTTCATTTCAACCGTCGCATTATACTCTCGTTTATGTTTCTCCACGTTATTTATACATTTTTATGATGAATTTTCTGTTCTGGTAAAAATGGTCTTAATCCCCGAAATACTAAGACATTTTTTGTCTCGCTGCATTAATGAGAGAAGATTTTGAAGCACGAGTCAGCAGAACTTTTATATCATGTACTGCATTTGCGCCTAGCGTTTCTACCGATTTTTTTTTTCAAAACAATGTTTATGACAATAATTATGTTTTTCACATTTTTAAATTACGTTAAATAGAAGGGAATATTTAATTATGGGCTTTTTCGTCCTCTCCGTTCTCATGATATTGTTAGGGTTAAGCGTAACTTCATTTCTAACTATATTATGGAACGTAGGGAAAACGGGGTCAAAGCGCGCAGCTCGTGGTAAATAAAGGCCGGCAAACTTTTCCGATAAAGCGAGGGTTAAAAGCCCGCGTTGAACTTTTATCCTCGTGCATTTTCTGGGTGACGCGCCGTGCCGTTCTCGGAAGACAAATATTTTTGCATCGAACATTTTCGTAATCATTGCGTAAAAGCTGATGCCATGTATCTGTTTTAATTGGTATCGGTTTCTCTATTCTATGCAACCCTCGACGTATCGATGAGGGATAATAAGCGATTACGTCTTTGACGATACTTTACATAGCGGCATTCTCATTATAGAATGACTCCCCTTATTATATTATTTTATTTATAGCTCTTTCCAGAAGCGTAATGGATATGTAATAATTATAAAATCGCCAACATGAAATCATTACAACATCGTAAAGTATATGAATATAAGCGAAAGTGGGGGAATATTTTGCGTACACGGGAGATAAACGCTATTGTATATTAGAGAGTGCCACTCACACTTTTTGTATCTAGTCCGATACTTAGTACACAAATCATGTAATAAACATGTAATGAATATGTTAATGGTTTCATTATTTTATAAAAAAGCCTAGAAGATTAGCAATAGGGGATGAGTCATATGTCTCATCAAGATTGCTTTTATAGGACGATAAATGCATTGTGCTAAACATAAATCACTTCAACTGCTTTTCAAAGCAGTTACAGTTTCCTATGGTTTCCATTCGACCATATATGAGGAAACAAGACGTGTTACATGAAATTAACCCATCATGGACGTTAGAAGGTTTATCTCTCCACTGTAGCACAGCTAGACGTACATTCCTCTAGTAGGCGAATACGTCTGTGTCTCTCGGGACATTCATATGCATATCCGTGTGTACACGTGTGTGAGTATCACGAGAGACCCATAATCGTCCTCCGAGCATTCTCCGGTTCATTCATGCGCCTCGTGTTGTAGTAGGCGAGATTATTCCAGTAAGCGAGACGTACTCAACATCGATCATGCATAAAGAGAAGTATAAGAGAATTAAGAATTTCAAATTATCGATTTTAATTTTCACACTTATTCTTTTACTTCCAGCCACAGATTATTCTATTTAATTTCTATTTGAGTTTGATTTTGTGAATTGTGAATTATCGACGTTTCATTGCGATTCGGGAGTCGATTAACCCGTTACGACTAGACAATTATACTCAACATTACCGTTGTAAATTGCATTTATCGTATTCATTACTACGATTAGGTTGTATCGAATAGCAATGCGAATGATCTACCACGGGACTGACGTTCAGTGCTCCTAAATGAAGGGCGGACAAAATATGGCGTTACCGCACGGCGGGTTGTGCGACAGGCACACGCAGCACGAGATAGCAGAATTGGCAGGAAATTGCGAATTGCCGGCGAGAGGCAAGCTGGTAGCCGCCGCGTTTGGAAGGTACGAAATAATCCGACCTGCAAATTGAAACCGGTCGCCGGTAGTTTGAGCGGCATCGGCTACTGATAACCGGTCGCGCGCCAGCTGACGACCGGTGAAAATCCACCTGGAAAAATAGTTCGATGGTGCGAACAGGGGAGACGGGGAAAGCCCGCTTTCCCTCGTTACGGTACACAGGCTAGGAATACAAACCGTCCTTTTTTTTTGACTCGACACGAAAATGTGCTTGCGTCAGTGAAAAAAGTTTGTACGCGCAAACGCTCTCACGAAATCGCGTGAATCAAATGTCGATTTAAAGCCTTATTTGACTACGATTTGTCTCTCTGATTACCTTCCATGGTTACGATGACACAATTGATAAAAACTATGAATATTATTTATTTTGATATCTTTCTTTGTTGCTGTTGCAACCGACAATTATTTCAACAAAACAATACATCTGTAAATAAATAATTATTATTTTATTTTTAGCTAAGTACAAATACCTATAGTAGATTGGCAAAGTATGAATGGTTCAAAGCAGTGCATCTATATATATATATATATATGATTGTAATAAAGGCAATCGTTGGAAGAGAAACGAGACACATATTGACCAGATTCTGAGAATTCAATGTAGAAATTTGTAGTAGTAAACATGATATACGAAATATAGTTGTAGACACATTCGCCCCGGGGAGTAGCGTTGAATCAGGACGATGACGAAGCGGGATGAAATGAGGTCCCCGTGATCCTGTACACGTGCGTTAGTCGCTCGCGCGTGCGATTATTTACCTTTAATTAGAGACTTCGACCTATTGCCCGGCCTAGGGGCACCCAGTTGCTTCGCAAATACATGTAACTTGCCATATGCAATCGTAATAAATTACAATAATGCTGATGTTAATTTTCACATTGTGTATCGCATTGTTTATAACTGTATACATTGTTTATAATTGTATAAAACACTATGTGAAATGTAACAAAATTCATCATCAGATTCAATATCGTCAGGAAGGAATTTCTCTTTCACAAAATTCCGTATAAGCATAATTGTTTGCGATAATAAACACCCTACTATCTAAAATACAAATATTATCTCTCATTTGTGTTGAACATTTCTCAGTCGATTTTCATTTATTAAATTATAAATCTTTAGATTCTCGAGATAAACGTTTACCCTCATAGTAATGACTCATTTTAATAAAAATTTTCATAATAATTCATAGAGATCGTCTTTAAGTCTTGATACACTTCGATACACATTCTTCAAGAAGGTATTCTCAAGAACTTCCCTTTTATCATGAAAAGTATGCGCTCGTTAATTAAAACAGAGATGTAGTACGTCAGGCGTTTACAGCGAGAGATTACATTGCCGCATCGAGCCGTATCCGGAAGCGTGCCAGCTCTCAAGCGATGTTTAAGGAAACTTCCTAGTTCGGTGATTCCATTCGCAGCGAGATCGATATCGAGAAAAGTCGTTGAAGAACCGTTTTACGGCTCGCTCGTTCGCCCGCTGGCTGGCGTTGAGCGAGTACCAAAGATCCGCGAACGGTAAGGACCTTTCGATGCCCGCAACAGAGTCCGTATATACATATACACACACATACGTACATACATAAAAGCATCGAGAGAGTGTAAGCTGCAACGCGGTGCACAATGCACGGACCTGTCGCTTTAAGCTGCTGGAAAAATGTTTGATTTCAACGACCGACGTTAGCACGAGTTTCCTTCTATTTTCTACGATCTTTTAAATGTATGTGTGACGAATAAATGGATAATTGAAACTCTAGGAAGCTTATTTCAATCTTGTAGAGTTTTCTTCAAGTGTCACCCAAATTAAATAATAAGTTTTCCTCTTTGCATATAACTAAAATATTATGAAATTATATTTAATTATCAATTTTATAATAAAAAAAATTTTTTTAATGACATACAAATTTAATTAGAATTCAAAATAATCGATAGATTATTAAAAGATCAATAAATTTCAGATTGAAAATGAATATTCCTTATTGGAATAAAACTTATTATCATAAATTAAAGTAAATAGCACTGCTTGTAGAATAACAAGATTCTTTATGCTTTCATTGCAATACGTATAGATTAATTTTTGGTTTAGCGACGCAAAAACGTGGAACCGATAAATCGAGCGGACACATCGGTGGGTTCTCGTGCTCTCTCACGGATATTAAACTAGAAAACAATTAGCAGAAAACATAAATCACTATCGTTTGTTATCGTAAGCCGCGCTCGCTGTTCTACACTACCGTGGAGAAACCGCGAGCGCGTCAGTAGGCAAGAGCAGACATAAATCTTGACGTGCTCCCTTCTGAGAAATAAACCTTCCGCTCTTTTCTTCTCGCGTCGCGACAGCATGGCCGGCGAGGGCGACCCTGTTTCCGTGGCGGGTGGTAGATGAAAGTTTTCCTTTGTATACTCCGTAGCATGTCACGTTGGTCATTTCGGGGCAGGCGGGGCGACACGAAGATGGGCGGCGGTGGGTGAAGAGTGGGTGAGCGATGAGGGAGATGGCTCTGCCGCACATATTCTGAATCCCGAAGGGCCTCGTCGCGAACACGCTTGCCAGAAGATGAAGAAAATGAGAGACTACCACACTGACTCTGTCTTCTTCCCTCGTACGAAGTGAAGCTTTCTCATACGCGCGAGAGAGGAAAGTTTGAGTCGAGAAATGTGCACGTCGCGGACAAAACGCGGAAAAAAATTTATGAGTCTGATTCACCGCATAGGCGATAACTTCGGTTGTCATAGGTACGTTTCAATGGAGCGAGATTTCCGCCCGTGAATGTCACTGTCGCGATTGCGAATTCCATGGAGAGTGTGATTCTTGCACTTTCCTCTTCATCTTCTAGCGGATCTCTATAGAAACGTATTAGCTCTCTAAAGTGATGTTTTTTATATTAATGATTTTGATGAAGAATTTAAAAATTTAGCTAGATGTAATATAGACTGTAAATAATCCGTTGGATCATCAAAACAACTGTAGGAATCTCAAGTGTGATGAGCAATGCTGCAAAAAGTTTTGGTATTCTAGTAACTAATTTGAGTCCTAATTATTTTGACGGTACAATTAATTATTTATAGATTTATATCCAGCTAAATTTTTTGATTCTTCAACAAAAAGTCTTTCCCGTGTATATAATATCAGAGACATGTATCAAATTAATTATTCTTTTTCATACAAATTATATTATGTCCTTTGAACTTATATAATTCTTCCACGAGAGAAAAAAAGAGACAGAGAGAAAAAAAGAGGAAGAAAAAGAGATTTATATATATAAAGAAATCAAAATAAAATCTAAATAAATAGAATAAATAGTTTCGTTAATATATTTTTGTTTGCATTGTGCTATAACTGATGATTTTTGAAAATTATATGAAGATAAACGAAAGAACAATAAAGTAAAAAAAAAACGATCGAGGTATGCTGTGTTTAGCCAACTGGAATGGACCCTTTTACAAGTCTGTGTATCCTATCCAAAGTTTGCGTCTCTCGCTCAGTGAGGGAAAAAAGGACGATCAAGGAAAAAAAACTGGAAAGAAACACTGCGAAGGATGAAAGCTAGAGAGATAAGCCAACAGACGGTAAGCTGTGCAGTAAAGAATCTCCTCTTCTCTGATTAAACAAAACAACTGTTGGGCACAGCTGGCTTCTACGGCTTCCGATTCGCAACGTTGAATTATATACAACAATTAAAAATAAAATCTTTCAAAGATAGGCCACGCGGTACGTCTGAGTGTAATTAACAAGATATAATTTATTCAAATATAAGATATAATTTATTCATATATAAGATATAATTAATTCATATTACGTAAGTAGTATCGTAAAATATTACAACAAATATTTTTGAAGTTGTAGACTGCAATTAATTAACAGTGAAAAATTGCGAGTTCAATTGCGAGAAATTAAAAATTGAAAAACTTAAAAAACAAACAAGTTAAAAATAGACAAATGCAAATTGTGCGTGCGTGCGTGCGTGCGTGCGTGTGTGTGTGTGTGAGAGAGAGAGAGAGAGAGTTGAAATTACAGCATATAGTCACAGAGAAACGGGTGATTCTAGGAACGCTCCGAAACAAAAAATATGCAAAAAGAATAACAATTATGCGCGTGGGTTGCATATGTGTCGAAATAATTGTGTCTATAATGTTCAAGTGCATGATAGCGACGCAATGAAAAAGTTGATGGTGCGCGCGCGACTCTAAGTATTGCGTGATCGCGTAGTTTTAATTAACGTCGTACCGTCGTAACAAAGGCGCTTATTAACCATGCTATCGCAGTTGCGTCGGTATTTGCGTTGACAATACAGCTGCAGCTCATCTAAGTGCATAGTGTATAACTGTCTACGACATAATCGAGCAATTTGCCACCAGCTAAAGAAAATTGCATACTGTTAGGATCTTAAAATATTCTGCTTACCGTGAAAAATATTACGCCACACGATTTCCATCTAATTTTTATGATATTTAATTCGTATTGCTTAATGAACAACATTTGAAATAAAATTTGAAATATTTTTTTGACAGAAATGTGTAATACATCGTAAAAATATAGATAAATATACGTATATATTTTATTATAGATTAGGACTAATTATTAACATGATAATTTAATTAAATAAAGTTATCTTTAAATAGAAAAGTTGTCTTTAAAGTAGTACAATAATCATATAACAGAGTCTGTACACACAATACAAGTATCTCGATGACGATAGAGTCGTTGATGTCATGTCCGCGCTGTCAAACAGATTGATTGACACAATAAGCGGGATAACAGTTTTGTAATTTTTCTTCTCTTTTCCAAACGGAAAAAATTGAACAGAATTGTGTTGGAATGCATTAATCCGTTCTGCAGTTATGCAGCACTGCCGTAGTTGTTATTTCACAGTGTTTCTCCCGAAGCTCGCTGAGCGACGCTGTCGAACACGCAGGAAACATTTTATTGGAGAAACGTCGAGCGCGTTTAACACGACGATCGTATTTTTAACAGTGCGAGCCGCAAATCTCGGCAAGGAAATCTTTCTGGAATTGCCCACCGATTTCGTGAGACGAGATTTGTCGCTCGGCAGCAATGTCGTGATCTGGCAGCTATTTCTCTCTCGGGAAACTTGCGAATGAGTTTACAATGAGCTTACCGAAAGTCGCCATCAATCTTGCATCACATTGCACACGCAAACGACACATATGTACGTAGCGCGTTAGTAGGATTTACACAATTGACAGATGTGAATTAACGATGCCAAATACGTTCGTTCATTAATGCAACGATGTCAATCATTCGTCTGTATAGAGTTGCTACAGGTGCGTAATACAAATTATTTTAATAGGAAAAATATTTATGTAGTTTTTGATCAACAGGTAGTTTAACACAATAATGCTTGCACATGGAATCCAATAAAATTCTAGTTTTTTAAATAGCTAAAGTTGCTGCTTCATTTTTAAATGTATTAATTTTCGTTGTAGTAGAGAAAAGAAGAAATAATATACATAATTTTTGTAACGGTTTTGTGATATATCTGAAAGGGTAGATATTTTCAAATATTTGATAGTCCTTAATTAAATTTTTAATTATTAAATATTATTTCTTCGTTAATGATTTTCTAATGTAAATATATAATATTATACTTACAAAGAAGTTTTTATTGTCTATATCTCATTTCCCGTCTTTGATAAACCTGTTGCTACAATTTTTGCAGACAATATACTTCTTATCGTATCAATTGAAATCTCTAGATAGATTAGAGTCTTAGATCTCTAAGCAAATAGTTTAAACACTTCTACTTCTAATGAGATTTGAATGTAGAACATTATATAGCGGAAAATTTTCCACGCATATGGTATTTCAATTTGACAACCGCAAATGTGCGACAACAATAATAGCATTTATAGGTACGTATGTTGCAGTTCAACAATGTAATATCGCAGAAATGCTCTTACGCAGTAATCGCAACGCACGCGCCCTGCTGTTTTAACAGAATAAACCCGGTGCGGTCGGCCGGGGCTCGCCACGGGGGGGAGGAGGAGGGGGTTGCTAGCCCGTCAGCCCTGTTGTGGGGTTTGTGTCCCGGGTATACATGGTGCACCCCGTACAGTCGACGTGTGCTGCGGGAAAACGTAGAGGAAAACTGAGAGGATCGAAGGAAAGACCCGTAGAGGGAGTCTCGTAACGCGAGCGATATATACGAACTCGTACAGATACGAAAGGTATGAGAGACCACCAAGAGCGCTTGGCTCTATTTCGTCGGTTCCCGGCTGACCGTTATGGTTGCGTCGGATAATGTATCCGGATTTATGCCTCCCATGGATTTGTCTCCCAACCAAGACGCCATTTCATACGAAGGATCACGTCGCTCCATAATAGGTAATTATCATGTCTATTAAACGGTGAGTCACTAAAAACATTGTACGGGAATAAGAACAGTTGCTAAAGTATCTAAAAATTTAGTTAGATACAGGTCTGAAAATTTCGTTGAACTATCAAAATAATTTAGACCTTTTTTTAAGTTCCAAAATTCAATTGCTAATAGAATCATTTTTATATCTAATTTTCAAACTAATATAAGTGATGATACTAAAACGAGGTGAAATATGAGTTATAGTTAGAGGATATAGTAAGAGTTTATTTTATTTGAAGCTTTTTCAACTTTCAATGAATTTCCAAGATATTCTAGATCGTCTTATTTGTCTTGTATTTTCCGATACACCAATCTTTCTGGAAATTTTCGAACTACTTGGCGATATTTTATATCGAGAGTGTCGTGATTCAATTTAAAATGGTTAAACCAATTAACTTTCGTATCATTTGAGATTTCAATCAGTATTACTTCAATTTTTATCTACAGAATTCAATTTACGTCACAGCTTATCTCTTGGGCTATTCAAGATACTCGAGAAAATACTATTGCGTTGTGAAAAATCACAGCGATTGGAAAATACTCGAGGAAATATATTATCCACGGGATATAAAAGTCACACGTTTCGGAAGAATGGAATGGGAATTATTGCCACTGCAATTTCTCATGCGATCGAACGCCTCGTCAATGGGGAATACGGTCGGTCGTGCGATCGGCACTACCATTAAAATGCAACAGCGTGTTCGAATCCGGTTGCGGACAGTGCGCCACGTCGTCGGCGATAAAATGCTCGAAATTCCTGACTCATTAAACGAGCGCGACAAACAAGCGGCACTCGATACGTCGTCCGGACCTGAATTCGAGCCGGAACGTCGAAAGCTTGTCGAGGTCGACTGGGATTGTTTGGCGATCGCAAACACCGCGCTAAAATATGAACGATACCGGAGCCGTGAATTGTCGACGGTGACGGGATAGCGGCGAGTTCCGTCATCGATTCTGGAAGCGAGCCGCGGCACGATGGCGCGAGAGAAACGGCTCGGATCGCTCGACAGATTGAACCGACACGACGTAACCAGCGAAGGCGAAGCGGAAACTCGATGGAAATCCGCGAAAAACGCGCCTGCCGATCGGCGAGATTGAATTCGCGAACGTACGCGACTCGTACGTGCGCGTTACGGATAGTACGAATACGTCGGACGAGATGAAAATTCGAGAGTTATACTGCTGCGTTCTTTCCTGATGACTGTTTCATCCTTTACCGCGAGAGCCAATTCGCAGGAATTCGTACTAGAAATTGCGAAATTTTTGATATTTTATGATCAACGTTGGTTTAACAAAAATTTTCATAAAGGAAAAAGAATCTGCAGAAATTTATCATGAAACGCGACGTTTCATTATACATGAAATAAAAAAGGCAAATTTATTTTTTATATATAAACACAAAAGGCAAATACGTGCTGCTTCAATTCTTCTCAATATATTCTTATTGTATAACACGAATAATATATGCGTAAAAAATCTGATGAATATGAAATCATGATCTATAAGAATATATAGTTTTAAATAATTCAACAGTATAAAATTCTAACTTTAATGTGGAATACCTGTATTAAATGTCACTTCTTCGATGTTTTAAAATAATTCTTTTGAAAAAATTTTACGTAAATAAATATTTGACGAGTTTTGTAAGATATTAATTTCCTTCACTTTTTCTTTAAAATGGATTTGTTCTGTATATGTCGAAAAAGTTTAATTGTCACTAAATCACACATATAATTGTATCATATAATATAATTATGATTCGTGTAATAATATTTGCAATAGCATTACGTTTCTTAATGTGAGATTTAGAATGTAAGTTAAAAAATCCGCCTATGTCATTGCAAACATTGCTAGAAATGAAAACTGTGAGATTATATACCGTTGTGTTCTTCTCTGATGACTATTTCATTCTCTTTCGCGGCGCGTTACGCCCAAGTTTGCGAGCTCGGCGTTCCTTTGACCCGAAACTTCGAGAAAGGCAGGAATCCTCGAGACCGTGTTCTTCCCGTGAAAATAGAGGATCCTTAGCATACCGAAAGCGGGCATTATTATTTAAGAGCCTGCTCTTCCCGCACGGCTCGGATTTGAATATTTCGTTAAGTCCTTCTTTCGACTCCTGCCAGCTTGTGTGCAATGAGGCTCCAAGTTGCTGAAACAGGCTCAGAGAATTGCAAGAGAGAAGAGTGTAATATTTGTATATTACATACTTTCTTCTCATTCTAATTTCTTGCCGTTTTATCTAATTTTGTTTTAATCGTACTCTGCTTTTTTGTTTCAATATGTTGATAGACATGTGTAATTCCTTAGTAGCATTGAAATTCTCTTTCTTATTTTTTTTTTTCATTTATATAATATCAGGCATTTAACAGAAAGAAAGAGAGAAGTTAATAAAATTAAAAATTTACGTTTTAATATATGATAAACCCATGTTAAAATGTAGATTATACTGTTCCTTGCAGATGTAGTTTTGTACTATATTAAAAAAAAATTAATGCTTTCACAAATTTGTTTAATATTTAATAAAAAAAATTATAAAATTGAATATATGTTTTTAAAATGTTACACTGAAAAAAAATATAGTCAATTTCAATAAATATTTAGTTGAATACTGCCAACTAAATATTTATTAAATATAAAGATATATTCATTTGATACAAAAAACATTAATTTGATTTAACAATCATTCTTTTTACTGAACAAATATTTATTTACTGTAAATAAATATTTAGTTGGCAGTATTGAACTAAATATTTATTAAAATTGACTATATTTTTTTCTCAATGTAGCAAAATTAATTCTAAATATTACAAAAATATATATTCTAACATCAATTCGAGGAAGTACGATTTTGTTTAATAAATAACATGAATTATACAGATACATTTCAATATTTAGGCAATATATTAATCAATTTCAATACATTAATTGAAGATAATTCAATCACACTAAATTAATTAAAGATGAAGCACTTTGAAACAAAAAGATCATTTTCGCAACAGTTCACGACTGATTTGCTAACCCGTCCAATTTAGAGGCGATATCAGTTGCGGCCGTTCTTCGCCGTACGTACCTGCTATTAGGCAGGCAATAACGCCGGTTGGTAGCACGGAAGCGAGCTATTGAGGCCGTCGTCGGCTTACTAACCGATCGGTCGGTTGGTCGGTCGATCGGTCGGTCGCCTGCAGTCCGCTTGCAGCCGCGATTACACTTAAAGTGTGCATTCGCTCCCTCGCTACAGCCGCTTCAACCATCTTCCCCACTATCCGTAACCAGCATCATCACGTTGCTAAATGTCGGGACGTGCCGTCGTCGACGTTGCATCCACTTTGCGTCCTCGGTCGCAACAATCGTATCAGGGAACGCGAGCGTATATGTACGAGTGCGGTTATGGCATTTAGGCATGCCGAGAAAAATGCGACCCAATAAAAGGAGAGGAAAGGGAGGGGGAGAGAGAGGGAGAGAGAGAGAACAAGATTGTGAAAATTCCAACGAGAAAGAGAAAAAGGATAGTAGTCAACGAATGTTTCCACCACGTTGGGAAAAGGGGAGGGGGAGGGGGAGGGAGAGAGAGAGAGAGAGAGAGAGAGAGAGAGAGAGAGAGAGAGAGAGAAAGCACAACCCCTACACACACCTCCGCGTGGACCTACCTCAACCCTCTTCAGCCCCTTCAGCTACCATTCCCTTTCATTCGTTGTCTCTTTTCATTCTCTCGTTCTCACTTGCGCCCGGCCGCGCAGTATAAATAGATGGGTTTGAACGAGACTGTGAAAGCTTGCGGTCTCGTTTCGAATAATTGGATTTGCCACGAACGGGACCGAGAAACGCCGGTAGTTCGTACGCGCGCGAGCATACGAAAAGCTGTGTGTACGTATATCTCGTTTTGCGTGTCTTGCTTTGGTCACACACACGTCCCTTTCTCTCTCTCTCTTTCTCTCTCTTCATTTCTTTCTACCTTTCGTACTTCGCGTCACGCTCTTTTCCCTCAATCGTTGAAACGTGGCCGTGTCATGGACGAGCGAGTTATTCGCGTTATTCGCGTGCTCGAATAATCGACAGTGAGAGAAGAAGGGATAACTACAGAGAGAGAGAGAGAGAGAGAGAGAGAGAGAGAGAGAGAGAGAATTGACGTGGGAATTAAAAAGTACGCTAAAGCACGCTGTTGTATTTAGTCGAGAAAGAATTGTTTCGGATTTACGTCGCTGTGAGCTGGTTAAGCCGTCAGATGTTAAACGAATTTCTGTCTGTTTTAATCGGTCTCCGCAATGGGAAAATGTAACATAATAACTACAACTTGCTTCTTTAGAACTTTGAAACTTAAATAAAAAAATGATAATCAAAAATGATATATTATTTCACGAACTTGATGTGATCAATTGTTAACGCAGACTATTACGCTCCATTATGTTTGCCGAGTTACGCGATTATTGTACTTTCTGACAATATTTCCATGGAAACGCATAAAGCAGCAAAAGCGTCCCTGCGGTTATAAACTGTACTGTAACTACTGCAGATGATCGAAATCGTTGTAGTGTACAAATTGTCCTTGTTCGTGTTTAGGTATCGTTTATTTTAGCATTAACGATTGTACCTGACAGCATTTTCATTTAGAAACACCAGCGAGCTTACGTTCGATGCTAACCTGAGAATTAATTCGTGAATCTCGTCGACAATTTGCACGGTTGACATGTACGTTCTACAAAGGAAAGCCAACGACGACTTAATGAGTACTCGTGGTATACCAGAGCAATTATACTTACAATTAGTGCCAAAATTGTAAGACATTCGTGTGGCATGAAAATTCGTCTGAAATTGAAAGATAAATTTTGATAGCCACCCCTTCGCGTTTATTTTCGCGACTGGAACAATGCCACGCACAATGAATTTATTTCTTATCAAACAAGGATAGTAGAATTTTTCTGCGCTTGCGTATCTTCCAACATCCAACGTTTATTTTCATAAATAATTAATAATATTGAGTATAAAGACTCTCTCCTCTTTTTCTCATAATTTTTCTCCTCTTTGTTTCCGTGCACCCTAACGATTCGACGGACTCGGTGAGTCACAACGTTCGTTTGCATGCTTGCGTGTTGTGTATCCATCCTCGGGGACACGCGTCGTGCAGAAACGTGGAAAGAAAAAAGGGCGTGCGTATATGCGTGCAGCTGACTGTAAGTCCATGAAGGCGAGAATGGTAACGTTATCGTTACGGAGAATCTTGGAGATTGCTCCGCGCGCGGTGGTGCAAAAGTAGTGTCCCTAGGTGACGCACTCGTATTTTTCCCGAGCGCGAAAGTAGATAAATCAACAGACGGAATATAATCTTGAGACTCGATCACAGACGTAACAAAGTGCGAAAGTTGGAAAACGATTTGCTCGAGAACTCAATCGGAAATTCCGTAATGGAGGAAAAAGATTGTCTGAAATTGTTATTAAACTTTTCTGTTGCGAAAGTGGTTATATGAGGTTTATTCTCATTTTACTTCTCATTTCTTGAGATAATCCAGAAAAGCCAGCTATCAATCTCTTCTTATGATAACTAAAATAGGATTGGCTCTTAATGTATTATATTATGTGCGTGTGATTTAAATATAATATCATACATTTTTCAGCATTAAATAACATAATACGTATTTGATCAATGCTAAATTTTGAGTATGTTTTGTAACGTTTTATATATGTATAATCACAGAATTAAATTTACTTCATTCAAAATAAAAAAATCTGCCACATATACGTTACGATAATATACTCAAAAAAGTATATGTCTGATGGCTCTATACTATTACGTTTCATTTGCTCTACATCTTTAGAACCTGTATACGATATTGGATTCGATAAGGATGAAAATGAGGGAGGCTATCAGTCGATGCTATTCGTTCGATCATTCGTTTGCATAATATTTATGATTGCGACTGATAAGGTTCGTTACTCCACGGAAGACGGGCGAAAAGGGATGCGAAAGGGAGGAGGTACAGCGGGAATATGAATCAAGATGAGCGATAAACGACAAAAGGAGAGGAAAAGTTTCACGTGAGAGCTGAACATCCATTTATATGCTTGTCTATACTTATACACTTTACGCGTACGATTCCCACAAATCACAGACAAGTACTTTTATCGTTCGATGCGATACAGCGACAAGAGAAGACACGTGCTCGCGACGTAAAACATCATATACGTCACATAACGAAAATAAACGAGTTTGATGTCGGAGCACGTGACTAATTAAAAATCGCAGCTATCAGTTTGCGCGAGAGAGTCGAAGAGAAAAGAGGGAAGGGGGCTAGTGGAGCAACTGATTTGATTATCCGATAATAATTAATTGCTCGTTACGTCATGAGACATAGTGCAATTAATCACTGTCGATGAGCTTTCATTCTTCTGAGCTTAATTTTTCCTATTTGCATACATCTCTCTCTCTCTCTCTCTCTCCTCTTCTCTTCCTTTCTCTTTTTCTTTCTCTTCTCCTTTCTTCCTTTCTTTCCTTTCCCTATTTGTTATATGACCCCTTTTACTTCTTTCTCTTCTGTTTCTGCTTTCTTGATTCCTTCACCAATTAGCTTTCTCTTCTCGTATATGTGCTTTTTCTTTCTTTTTTAGCCGGGTTGGTTAGCTAGCTGGCCCATGGTCGTACTCTATCATGCGAGGTTCATTAGGTTGGACGTGTCACGACCGCGTGGGTGACCATGTGCCATCAAATTGTGAACACGGTCCGCGTACTCTGCTATGCAAAGTATGTTTCAAGAGAAGGACGAGTTGAAAAACAGACAATAGGAGAGACAAAGATAAAGAATGCAAGAGAGCAGAAAATTGAGGCGAGACATCGATGGTTGGGTAGGATAAGTAAATAAGCGATGTCGAAAAACGACATTGAAATACTGGACAAAATGTTATCGACCAAAATCGCAGATAAATGATTTCATAGATGCAACTGAAATTTCAGACTGGCAAGATGTCTTCCTGATTTGTCTGATTAATACGAATTAAATAATTTCTAAAAATTCACTCAAGTCCAAGTATAATAAATTATCTATCATAAATTCAACAAAAAGTATAATTACACAATGTTACGAAATATTACAAACTTAATTTTTGGATCTTTTAATTATTGATAATGCAAGATGTGTTATAAATTCATATAGAGAGAGAGAGAGAGAATTAATTATTAAAAACGTGCTAAATTCATGTAGAAGATTATCAAATTTAAACTTTATAAATTAATGTTATATATAAGAACATTTCTTGTTATATCTCTCATGTAATTTTCTTCTGCCACAATATTGAAAGTTTCAAATGTGTAAGCTTACCTTTTCCTGACACAGTCTACGTAAGGATCATCCGTGAAAATTTGCGAATACAGATGAGACGTCAAACTATCGCAACGAACCGCACGAAATCAAAATGTTTGACGACCGCCGTTCCTATCAACGAAGCACGCATACATATACACGCGCGCTCACGTGCATGTGCCTTTACGTGATAGATCTACACGATCACACGCGGGAGAATACGGAAGGGTGCAGATACGCACGGGGATCGAAATGCGAGGGATGAGTTGGCGGCCAATCATCGGCATATGCCACGGCATGGAGTTCATAAGTGACGTGCCAGCGCTGTCGATCCAGGACGGCATACTCGATATATCGGGTCCACGGGGTGGCAGTGAGGATCGCTTAATATGCAGAATAGAATTGGGGGACGTATATGGTCCCGATATAGTTCCCGCTCCAGATTGCGAAATGCGCGCGAAGCATCTTAGACGATTAAATATAATCTACGGGAAGAGGAAAGCCTTTTCTCTCTCGAAAATATTTAAACTTTATTTTGTATACATACATGAAGTAGTAACTCTTTATTCTTTAACATAAAAATTACAATAAATCCTCTTAATTCAAGTATCATGTTGTAATGCACATTAGCAAAAAATTGTTGATTATTTTTAGCACGTATTTAGAATATCATTGATTTAAATAAAAGAAATATATAGAATTTAATTGGCACTCCTCATGAAAATTCGGTATTTATCGTAATCATGGACTTTCAGCTCTAACTAATTATTCTCGATTGGGTACTCTCACTTTATAATGCAAATGAACAATTGTGTATTCAATTGCTGGAATTGCGTATATACATAATAATAATATTAAACAGTATTAAAAATGAAAATAAACTGAGGAATGTTCAACACAAATGAGTAGGTCATATTCGATCAAGGCTGATCTTAATGCCTAAGACAAATATGGCCCTAGCTTCATTCATTTTATGTTAAATAATATTAAACTTATTATTATTATTATTCGAATACAAAGTTTTGAATTAAATTTGAGTGCATTAAAAATTGCACATAAAGTTCCATAAAATAAAATAATATCTAAAATAAAAACCGGCTCGCACTACCGTCTGCGCGAGAAATAAATATTTTCCGATTTATCTCCTTCTGAGAGACAGTCACACAACTTATCTTTGTGCCTGTGTTTACCGTCGGGAGACCACGTCAGACCGCGAGAGCCAGAGGTAAAATGTTTTATATTTAGTCGGCGCCCTAGAGGCTAGGGATGCTAGGGTTGCGCAATCGCACACGTATATGCACCCACATGCGAAGTTACGGAGGGAGCAAGAAACAAAGAGATAGAGAGAGAACGGTTAAGTGGAGACTAGCAGGCAGAAAACACCAGGAGGTACGGCCGACCACGGTGTTCTCGGAATACTAATGCCTGCGCCGATCCCGTGGGTGCTGTTCCCGTGGCATATTGCCGATCGTGAGGAATCTACGAAGTGTGTAGCCCCCCTTCCCGCCGAGAGAAGGAACACCGTCATTCTGGATTCGCGAATGATAACGAGCCCGGCATTACAATTCACATAACGTAGACGTGTTCGCGAGGAAGATATTACGTTCCTTCGCGCACCATCGCCGGAGGTTGGTATGCGAAACGGGCCACGAAAAAATCACGCGGGTGCCTGAAGATCCCAAAGATGCCATAAAGGCAGCGCCTAATATCGGCAAACTAAAGTCGGAATTCATTACGGCGGGAAATAAACGCCGTTCGCGATGAGGTTATCGATCCAGTCGAACTAATTGTTTGCGGCAAATTGTGGAGAATACAGAAAGAGGGAATGGCTACGACGAACGTAAGAACATTGAACTGTTCGTGAATGAGAAAGGGATAATTATTTAATAATTTGTGCAACTAATTATGCATTGCAGTTTTCAGAGAAATTCGATTACGATAACTCACCTGTCTAGACACGGTGTCTAGAAGAATTATAATTATAATTACTGCCTATTAATTTACTTTAATCGTGCAGAAATTAGCGCTCGTGTTTCATATGAACATACTTACGACAAACATGCGTTGCAATACGAAATCGATGATGATGCGATATCAATACTACGCATTTAATTCTTCCGGCTTAAGCAAAGTGCAAATTTGCATAACGAATGTCGTATCAATTATATACGAGCGAATAATTATACACGAGCACATTTAAATGGCTTAATCTCGCAAGGCATGCATTACACGAATGTAAGTTAATACTACTGGTTTGCCTGGTGGTTTCAGCACCACTTAGACTATGTTGACAAAGGTCGCCTGTGTAAATTACTTACGTCTCACCGGAATCGCAAATGCATCGGTAACACATTTATCTATGCGACATAAAATTCATGTAAAATGGATAGAATTCCATATGCAAATAATTCTTATAAGCCGTATAAATCATTCTATGCATTCTCAATGAATCATAAGGCTCCTGCTTTCTCTCAAATAAACTCAATTTTCACAACCACAAAGCAATAAGTTTATTTCGATTAACGCACATACGTGTTTAAACGAAAATAAACTATGAAGAAAAATAGTTTTAAATTTTGCGATTTACATGATCGCTTTATAGAAATATAAAAAACTAGTATTCGAAGAATGCATTGTGTATAACGTATATAATTCTTGAAGCTTTCAGGGCGAGCTAAAAGATTTTTCAGGCGAGTGTATAAAGGCATATAGTATCTACATAAAATGTATACAATTTTATTTATTTAATAATCGTATTCGAGCATAATAAGCAACTTGTATCGTTAATAAAGACACGACATGCACTATTTTGAATAGACACGCTTAATCGTAGATGCAACAATTGAATTTACGGTCTGATGCAGTGCAAGGAATTTTCCCGGTTCTCTCGTTACATCGCGTCTAATTCGTGTTCTCGTTCAAGGCTCATTAAGAGATTACCCTGAAGTAGGTATATTCGGACTTGAAAGTACGGCCTATGAGGGGCTTAGTTGGCAATACGCTTTTAATTATCGCTAAAACCGCCTCGTTGTTGAAATTACTTTATGGTGACTTAACATGTTCATTCGCTAATACTCGCTTTCAGTGATGTCGAGAATCTGGCTTAATTTATAATATATCGCTACTGTGCTTCCTTAATGTTAGGATATTATTAATACATTTTACGTATTAACAATAATTTTAATTGTAATTATATAAAAAAGAAAAATTATTCACAAATTTAATTGTAAATTCGTATTAGATTGAATATATAATGTAAATAAAAATAAAGAAAATAATAACAGATTAATTACATCATTTTTCATAATGTTATCTTTCTATTAAATGAGATAGAAGAATTATTAACTAAGTTTCAGTATAGAACTTTTACTTTAATTTCATTCTTAGGTTAATTAACTTCTTGCAGATTAAATATAAGTTTTAATAAAATGAAATCAAGTTGAGCTTATTAACCCTTAAACGATATGACATACCCAGCTTTCTTTTTAATACTTTTCTAGTGCTTTTCTAATACTTTTCCAATGTTTTTCTAATGCTTTTTTCATTGCTCATAACTTTTTTTATTAATAAGAATAAATATATATTTGTTCGGTATCATTATGTTTTTTAATATTTGACGTTCCGATTGAAAACATTTTTTTACAATAATTCATCGTTATGAAAATTATACGCAACTAAAATAGTTGGGAATGCCATACCGCAGTGTATTGTTCTCAAAGGATTTAAGGATTAATGGTAAATTTCATTTATTGAATACAATATTTATGAACATGTTTATACAGAGTACAAAATAAGAGCAGAAAGATATTAAGAATTCATTTGTAATGCTAAATTCTACAGTACAGTTGTATCGCACGTATGCTACGCACATGTTCAATGCGGTTCCATGATGGCGCCTTCAAGAACACGGAAGTAGTAAACGCGATCTCAAAATGTGTCTTAAGTTGCACGTTGTAAACAGAAACGGCTTTGCATATTTCGTAGAGGCAATACAAAACAAAACATACGTTCTAAAATGTTTATACGTCTTTAAACCATATGTTATTTTAATCACAAAAGCGCATTGACGTTAGTTAATACCACGTAAAGTTTTTAAAATGTAGTTTTAAAGATAGTAGCAATAACATGTAGTACACTGTTAAAAATGTCATGAAATTTCATGAACTCTGTTATTAAGCATTTAAACAAATTGTATAAACGTTTATATTTAAAATTTAATATCGCGATTTAATATCAAAAGAAAGAATTTTCTTAAATCATAGTTAAGATTAGTAAGCTTAATGCACGTCATTTATTTCCAAGCATTAGATCTGTTAAATTAGATAAGAATCAATACAAGACGTTTTACGAAACGATTTTTATAACTATCTTACTCTGTTGAAAAAGTAATGCGCTCAGCGATGAGCATAGATCACAGAGTTTTGTGGATATAACGGTGCCTTCATCGGCGATTCCTTCACGATGTCCCAGTGCCGTCTGCAGATGAAATACCGGGGCGGCGGGAATGCACGGAAACGAGCAAGGCGATATCCTGATAAAATCAGTAAAGGGGGTGAGAAGAAGAATAAGGGCACTTCGCTCTAGTGCAAGGAATAAGAGACCAAAGCAGGCGAGAAAGAATCAGAAACGCGGGACCAAAAGAGTTGGAGGGTTGCCCGAGAGAGGATGGACGATAGAAGAGCGAGAGAGCTTACGAGGAACCCTGGCAGTTAGCCAAGTCGCTCGGGCCCGTGCCGGGTGAAAATTATTCGAGATATGAATTTACGGGCAGTGCACGGTTGCAAGGCGAAAGAAGTACGGTGGAAGAGAGATGGGGTGGGAGGGTGCAGCGGATAGCGGTCGAGTCTCCGAGTTGCCAGATAAGGCAAGAGTCGTGGTCGGACTTAATAAACTTAGAAACCCGAGCGGCGAGCCAGCCTAGCCCATCCGAAATTCCACCCCCGAACTCGTCGCCACAGCCCTGCATCCTGCACTCTCGTCTTATAGTCTGCGGCCTGACAACCCTCTAACGGCTCTCAAATTACCCTAGCGTTGTGTTTCGCAGACCACAATTTTTCCAAGAACCGTAGGATTATTTCGATACTGTATCTTTTCCTTTTTCTCTTTTCAGGAATCGATTTTTTTCGGGAATCGTTAAATATGGCACAATGAAAATCGCTGATTGTTCATAAAGACGCGCGACTCGATGCCAATATTGATTCTTTTACAAGGTTGCAAAGAAATCTCCCATATGTAGGAAGAATCACTGTTGAACGAAACGAGATGTTATAAGAATTAATATTAATACATTTTTAACTTCTTAAAAATTATTATGTAAAAGTATTTTAATGAATGTATTTACGAGATCAAAACAGATGAATAAGAAAAAAACAACAATCTTAAAGATAAACGAGAGATCGTATAGAAGACAAACTCACTTTTAAAGCGAATTTTAGATGGATATACCTGAAACTTCACTTTTTAAAGAAATGATAAAATGGAGAAGCATTAATAAATGCATAGCAAAATTTATAATCTAAAGAAGATTGAGTACGTGTCTACTTTAAAAAATAAAAAAGCTATACTCTCATCATCTAAATTAACTCTTCTTCGGTTAATTCAAATTTACTGGATTCTTGATCAAATTTGAATTAAAACTATTTTACAGAATATATATATTTTTTCTAGTTTTATTACGCATAATTTCAATTTACATAATAAAAATTGCATTTATATAAAATAAAAAGATAATATTTATGTCTACTTGTATATGAAAAATGGATTTAATGGGAATTAAGTAATTCAAAAAAATAATGCATTATTATTCGCAATAGTGATACCGTTACATGATGAACTGTCTTACCATTTAAAAGATTGGACATCGTCTTCCGTCTGCGCGAACTACCCACGAGCATTTATCCGAACGAGAACGCACGCCGCCTCCTAAAATCTTAATGAGGGCTTGTCTGCTGTCGAGTAGAACGTCAGCCGGAAGAGCCCGTATTCCCGGAAATTAAGGAAGTCCCCCAAACGTCGCGTATCACGAGTTAAGTAACTTCTTGAGCGCACCAAAACCTGCACACCGACACTCATATAAACGTATGCCATAAACGGGAACGGACAGCAAACGTAGGTCCGGATACTACTTACGTTTCTGAAAATTTAAACTCACATTTAAATTACACCTCCGTCGTCGTGCTTGATCGTAATACTTGGCTCTACTTTAAATTTTTAATATGTGTCATGCCACAGTGTGATATAAAAAAAAACCAAGCGCTGTGAGACTAATAAAAAATTGAGGATGACTAGTACAATTTTTCAAAAAAGCACTCGGTGACATTAAAATTTAAGACAATAAATGTAATCATAAATACACCGTAATTTTTTAATTAATTTTTGTGAACAAATATTTTGCGTGTTTTGCAAAGAATAACGTTCATTTTCCAAAAATAATACATTAAGATTGATTCTAGATATACTGTATTCATATATTCATCATTATACGACGGCACAAAGAACTTATCATCAACGAATAACATTGCGGTAGCATTGATGAAAGAAAGGACGGATTGAAATATCAAGGTTTGATTCAGACAGTTTGTACTTTGTTCGAGAGAAACAGAACTTAGAAGGGACGGGTAATGAAGTATGCATGCTCCGTACGATTGGAGCGGCGCGTTTGCATTCAAGTAACGCGTCGGAGCGCACGACGCGCGCACTCGGAAGCTGATCAAAGTTTTCTCGATATGCCGGAATTAGTTATTTATACGGCGCGACGAAGAAACGAGGAATGACGAAAACAGGCTAGGCTGCCTTCGGCTTTTGATGTAAAACATGTCTCTCCTCGTATCTTGTTGCATTTCGCTGAGAGATAAATAGAAACGCGATGGAATGAAATGGAAATCGCAAACACGAAATAAATTGATCAAAGCTTCAATGTGACATAGATAATCAGTTAACTAATATTGTATCTACAATATTTTATATATATATATACACACAAATATTTCTTCATAATATTTGCGTATATATATATAACGTGAGAAAATATTTCTAGTTGGCAAGAAAAAAGTTATCTATCAAATAATGTAAGCTATCTAATATATTGTAAACGGGTATTCGTTAGAGCAGTTATTTTATTAAATAAATTATATAAATGTAAAATATTGACGTAAACTCCTCAACAGAAAAAAGTTTTAATAATCAAAACAGCATAGATATTGTTTATCCGATACTGATTTACGGAAATTCATAAATGTTTCCCATGATCTTCAAATTCGTACGCTCGAAAAATTTCAGTAGTTTCAACCTGAATAGGAACCGGCAGTACGCGTACGTTGTTACGAGAAAGAGGCAGTCAGTGAGTGTTAGGACTTCGCGATATTATTGCCACGTGCCGCTTTCACTCGCTCCAGTGGCGAAACGAGAGGGAAAACGGGAAATATCGCGGAATAAGCTACGAGGAGGATAAAGAGAGGAGGAAACAGAGAATGCATGAGAATCGCGTGACATTGTTTTACGTTACTTTGTTATGCGTTCTCTGTTCGCCGGCGTAAAAGAAGAGTAGGTCCACCACGCTGGCAACCTACATCGGGCACAATGACGCCGTTCGGCTGACGCTCGCACGTGCAATTGGAAAACGGGCCGAACAATGGCTGATAAAAACACCTTTGCGCGCGAGCGTCATCACGAGGACATGCACCTGCAAGCCGAGAAAGCGAAAAAGAAAGAAGATGAGGCAGTCATGAAAGAAATGTGATTTCCAACCATCATTACTTTTCGCGCTTGCGGTGATATTTTGAAGATGAAACATATATTTTCATGAGAAAACACGGATGTTTTAAAGTGTCAACCGGAAATCGTCATCATTAAATAGCCAGGAAGAAAATGTTACATCCATTTATACGTTACGTCGTGTTGCATTGCATTGCGTTGAATTGCGTTAAATTGCGTAACGTTGCGTTGCCTTACACGCGAGAGAGTTCGATTGCTACTGGTGTTTATTTTTGTTGGGGATGAGTGGCATATCAAAAAATCAAGCCTGAATAATTCAATTAAACGGAAACCCTTCGCAAAATATTATACTTGGACATAAACTTGTTATTGCCTAATAGACGAGTTGCCTAATAGAAGGATATGAATCAGAGAAAGTCTACGTTTTGCAAAAGTTAATTTTACGATATTTCGACTACGATTGAAACATGACCCCTCTCGTTAAAAGCTGTAGAAATAAATTGTTTAAAAGTGAAAAGTCGAAGTATTTATAATCCAGCTAAACAAAAGTATTCAAACGCGAATCAAAAATATTAACTCTTATTATTACAAATTAATAATTTTACTTTATGTACATAAATCAATATAACTGTAACAATATAATCTATAAAAAAGTATAAAAACATAATATTTTCTATTAATTATTCTATTCTAATTATTATCTTTTGATGAAGAATCATATTTTGACGTTGTAATTTAGAAGATATAAATAAAAAATACAATTATCGAATAAAATTGATTTCTAATTAATAATAAAATTTAATTATTGATGGGATATTTTTGTAGTTTTATTAGTATTAATTAATAATATTTATTTAGCTTTTTTTTTAATTAATAATATTATTTATTAATATTTTAGCGCTAATAGAGTTGACTATTTTGTTTTCTTCAGTTGTTTGGCAGAGTTGCTAGATGAGCGAACAAATTTCAGCACGCAAAGGAAAATATTATAACTAAAAATATGAGGAAGGGTTAAACATGTCAAAAGCAGTGCTCACAGAAAGCCGCAATGCATCGCGGTGTACCACAAACTACAACATTAAGTCGAGTGTTAAGCTGTTCACAAGAAAAGGGCTAAAATCGAGCGGTTGTACTCGCTATGAGAGCTCAAAATTGCATAAAATTTTCATAAAAGGACGGATGATACACGTGCGTCGAGACCTTCTTTCAAAACCACTCACCTGAATATCGAAAACAATTTCAATTTGAAAAGTTTAAATATCTTTAGAAGAAGAGAGAAGAGACAGTATTTCTCGAGAGAAAGAGATCGCGATGAGATGAAAGAGCGAAGGAAACAACCGCGAACGAAGAACGCAGAACTCGATTAAGAACGAAGATGGGGCAAGGGAAAGGAAAAGAGGTGATGGAAAGCTCGTCGCTTTGAGCAAGTGGTCGGTATTTCGAATTTCCCTTTAATTTCAAGTATAAGGACGCTGTCCCTGCTGCCTTGCCGTAGAATTCGCGACCCTCTCAAAGCAACCCCTCTCTTTCAAAGCGCCCAAGACTCTTGCGCCCTCGATTCATCCGACCGAACCTTCGACGCTTCGGTCCCTTCACTTGCTTCGTCGCTTATCGTCGACGTTGGTCGAATTCGCGAATTGCTCTCGGAGAAACAGTCGGCGTCGTAAACCTCCGGGTTCTCTCTCGCGCCGCTCGAGATTGCCACCCCTCGCAGCTGTCTACCCTCGCTGAGAATGCATTTTCGGGAAAAAGGGCGCGATATGCGGCATGTCGTGGAATATTGAAACGAGATATTTCTGAGAGACGACGGCGAGACGCCCACACACGTATTTTCTTAAATATATCGTTCTGCACGCCGATGTGTTTCCCCACGAAGAACGATGTGTTTCCTCACGCGCGATCAAATTTCTGATCCGCACGCGATCATGTTTACCATCGATAAGAAAGTAATAAAAACGAGGCAAAAGTATTATCCAAATTGTGATCGGAACAACCCACGGAATGTAAAATGTTATCAAAATTTGAAAAAAATACGCCGATCTCGACCCGATTTGAAATATGTAGAGGCCATTTCGAAAAGTGCAGAGGTCAGAGATGAAATATCGTTTTACACGGATCAATCGAAATGACAGTTTTACTTCGACACCATTTCCATTTGCAATATTTTCTATTTCAAGTCAATGTACTATTATTACGCGATCAATACAAACTAAATCTTTTTTTATGAAAAAGAAGAAATCTCCTAATTTCAAGTAACAATAATAACTATCTCAAAATTACTTCGCTCATATTAATGACGTTTACAAAAAGAAATCTATCATTCTACAGTAATTCTACAAAATTTTATATAAGTGCATTGGTGTTATAATTAAAAGATCACAAAAAATCCAAATAATAAAAAATTATATTATTTATTCTAATTTATAATCGTAATGATTATGGCATCTAAGCAAACGATTGATTGTAATGCTTGAATAACTTAATATTTCACTGGTTTATACCAGTCAATGAAAGAAATTACTTGCCATTGTTCCAACATGAAAATCATTTTCAAAGCTTCGCGGTATTTTCGCGGTACTCAATATTGAAGAAACCACGCTTGGAATCCCGTGGCGACGACGTTAGCAATTAAATGTAGCTGCGTTCTACAAAGTTCAACACGAGCTACACGCCGCGCCGAGCGTCCTAGTGCTTGCGAGTCGCGACGCCAAAACTTCCGACAGAACTTTAGGTTGCCCGCGTCTCGCGAAAGTTGGACCGCTGCATCTGACGAGAACTTATTGTCGGCTCGTAACCGCATCCGGTATCACGATGGCGCGGCGGCGGCGACGACACCAAGTCGCGAGATTGCCGCGATGACGTATCACTCGAACTTTGCGTACTAATTATACGTGAATTCGCAAAAAGGCGACAGAAAGAAAGTCCAAGCGATAAATACAAGAAAAGTAAACAAAAGCTAGGATAGATAAAAATGGTAAAAATTTCATGTCTTTCAATCATTAGATTTATATTGCTGACCGCAAATAGTTTGCAGTAATTTAATTTTTTAATTATTGATAGTTTACTTTTTATTTGCTTTTAGAAGATGTTTTTATCTGTATAGTTTCTTAAATTTTTAAACTCGTGAACTTAACGAAGTTAAAAGTTATTATCTATATAGTAAAATGTAGACTCGCAGGATCGGAACACATAGAGCATGATTTCTGAAAATACACAGTACATAAAGGAGGTGTTAACAAACAACCAGGTGTTTAAAGATGCATATTATTTTATACAATTTTACCTTGCCTTTATCACATATGTAAATTGAATCGTTTCTTTATTATCGATAAATTCAGATAAATTATCGTGTAATCATTATTTTTGAGAAATATATATATATATAAAATAAAAAAGTATAAAAAGCATATAAATAAAGTATAAATAAAGCAATATAATCATCTATTGTTAATTTTGTCTCATATACATTGTAATCATATGATTATACAAAAAATATTATTAAAGATTCAGATATATTCCTAAGTCGCAAATTCTGCTGACATTTCTCGCTAAATCTATTTTGATTAATTACTTTGATTTATTACTCTTTTGACTTGATTTAACTCATTTAATATTAAGTCAACATCAAAATACTTTAGAAATGCATTCTTTAAGAGATAACGGAAGACATGTATAAAGCGAATCGGAAAGAGATTGGAAATGGTTTCAATAGCGGAAACTCGGTGAAATTGTCGCGCCATATTCCACGGATCACGTAATCGCCGCGTTTAATTAACTTCTAGTAACTACGATTTCGTTCTCGCCTTTTCCTCTAACCCCGGCCTTCAGCTTCTCTGCTCGGTCCAGAGAAAATAATTGCCAGCCGTAATTACGGACTTTTCCTCCTCGCTTCCCTCCTCGTTCTTGTCTCTGCTACCTATCCTCTCGCCATTCTTTCTCCCACGTCCCCTCTAATTCAGTCTGTTTAACGGGACTTTTCATCGCGATGTAACCGATTGTAATGAATTTCCGCCAAATGCATTTTTAAGTTCCTCCATTTTCCGGCGCTTTTAAAACGTCTCTGATAAGCAAGATGTATTTGTTGCGTTTCACATTTATACGTTCATTAAATCTTCAGCTCACATAAATTAATCTCTCACTCAAACGTTGTAGCAATTTTTTTTTTTCACACAAAATAGTTTAATCGTATTTTTTAAATAACATTAAAAAAACACACAATGCATAATATATAATAAATATATAGAGGTACAAATAGTTGTATTTCTATTTTTAAGCAGCATTAATTAAATCACAATTTCTCGTTATCCCACTATTGCTATTTTTTTTTATGAAAGATTCAAAATACAATGCCCGCGTCTATAATAAAAATATAATTCGTATAATAACTACATTCTTTTTTAATTTCCAATAAAATTCTTGAATACGAAAATGCGCTTTGCTATTCATTAAAAACGTCACGTTTCCGAGTGATCCGCTTGGATCAATGGATGGCGTTACGATGAAAAAGATTTTCCATTATTCTGCGATTTGCGGTCTCAGTGCCGCGTTACAAGTTGGATAATTTCTTTCGAAACGAAGAAAGTTAAATGAGTCTTTTGCAGAACTTCTATGCGAGTCGAAAGTCGAGGGAACGAAGACGACGAAAAGGACAAATTTTTCTAGGACACCGCGACGCTCACGGTCGTTCCCGAATCAAGAGAATAATAATTTTTTTTCTCTCATTTTCCCGAATGCTTTCACTCAATGTCTCCTCTCATCGGCCATCTCGAGAGATATGCATTCCATTTATCATTCCCTCGCTCTTTCTCGACTGCTTTGTTTACGCCAGCGTATACTACACATGCGTGGGATAACGAGAGTGAAAGGATAAAATACCGGAAGCATGGAATAAGAGGGAGGGATATGTAAGAGGAATTTGACAGAGCGTATCGTAAAAAAGATACTTTAGCGATATTTAAATTCACCTTGCTAAATGACTCGTAAACTGGCAGTGCATGATCGTTACGAGCAATTAGTGCGGAATTATTTTATAGGAAATTTTAGGATAATGTATATAACTATTATAGAAATACATTTTTTGGAATAATTAGAACGTATATTGATTAAATAAAGCTGATTAAATGATAGTTATATACATTCTGATCAATATATCTTCACTGCAGAAATTTAAAAATTCACAGCCATCCCTCTATATTTTTTTAAATACTTACATATTTGTGTTACATTTCATTTATTTGTGATGAAAATTCTCTCTCTCTCTTTCTCTCTCTTTCACATCATGAACAATCTCTTAAGACTTCTCATTTAAAAACAATTTCAATTGGAGTATTCTCATTAAAATTTGATTATATTTTGTGTGTGTATGTGCGTATGTGTGTGTACGTGCTATGACATTATTCAATATCTTATTAAGCTAATTCAAAGCTACAGTTCAAACAGAAAAGTTGATTCGGTTGACCACAGTACACGATAATACAATGGTCAGTTATACGAACAGTATCAAACAGAGAGCGAAAGGGAGAGAAGAAGCGATTCCCTCTGGCACTTTTTTAACGTGGCGGTCACGTGTTTCCACAATTAAACCGAGAACGGAGCCCTTCGACAATGGCCTACAAACACGACTGTACATATATGTGCAGCCCAGTCACATTCGCCAAAATGCGTGTTTGCGCGTGTATTCGTGAAATCGTGTTGGCGACTGAGCACGGTTGAGAGAATAATTAAACGTGAGATAATTCGGCTTTTGCCCCGGTGAAAAAGCTTACACGAAATGAGGAATCAAGGACAAAGAGTGAATGCAATCGCGAAATGGGAAGTACGTTCTGTTCGATTAATTTTTCGATAGATGTTTAACAATACAATCATTTCTTCGAAAGTACTTACTAAAAAGAATGCGACTATACAAGCATCATTTCATCTTTCTTAAAATATAATAATTTTTTCTCTCCTTAATTTTAAATGAATCACACCCTAACTGACTTTCTCTGATATATTCGAAAGATTTTCTTCACGAACTGACTGATTTTTCATAAAATAGGTGTACAGAGGTCCATACGATACGATCGACAATTCCGCAATCGCCATTCTAGAGATCACGATTTTAGTAGAATGGCCTTTAATTAACCCGGCTTTAGGGAGTGTAAGCCGGTTATCTCTCTCTTGATCTTGAAGGGTGTAAGTCCCCTGTACTTACTTACTAACCACTTCTCCCTTCACGTGGGGATGCCGGATGCAGGGCGTGATCATGTGCGTGCGCCTGTCTGATGTATTTTATCTCTATCAATGTGACGCATACGTTCGTGAATCACGCGCCATGTGACTATATTTATCCGTCATATTTATAAAACACTTTCTGAGAGCTATATATCTTGCGATAATAAGACATGCTTTCAAAGCTCCTGACTAGTCGCGGCGGCCATATTGAATCGTGACATTACAAGCGAGAAATGACACGTTGAAGTTCCTTGCAGTCATCTGTAAAGAAAAAATTTGGGTAAAATAAAATAATAAGATTACTTTAAAACACTTGTAAAAATGGGTAAGTTATCCTTACCTTCCCTTGACAATCAGTAAATAGTCGTAAAAGGCACGTGAAGTGAAAAGTTTAAGCCAGCTTAAGCCTATTTTCACTTCACATCCCTTTTACGACTATTTACTGACAGTGAAGGGAGTTGTGAGGACAGCTTCGGCCAATTTTTAAAAGTATTTTAAAGCAATCTCATTATTTTATTTCACCCAAATTCTCTTTTTATTTATAAATAGCATTAAGAAATTTCAACATTTATGACATCACGATAAAATATGGCTCGATGATTAGTCAGGAATCTTAAGTGCACAATGTCAAAATAATACTCTAATGTTCTTTATGTTGCAAAATGCTTTCTTGGATATTATGCAAGAAAAATATGTGACATTCGATTGTACGCCGTCGTCTTAATCTTCCTGAAAGTGTACCGGAATTCGTCCAATTAGTAACGTAAGTAGCGAGAGTACAGCGGTCGCGAACGTAACATTATTACGACAAAATGTTCACTATCTCGAGAAGATAACCAGAACTCGTGGTTGAAAAAAAAAACGAACACGAACCGCGTTAAGATATCCGTAGAATATTCAATGTTTCCTACTGCAGCGATGGTATCTTGAGATCGTCACTATACACATGTAGAAACTGCGGCTATGTATATACACTAGGAACACGCAGGGAAAGAATATGCGGTCGTGTCGTTGGAAATAAAAGCGTGGAATGAGAAAGGTGGAACGGCGATGTAGGAAATGGAAGAAGACGAAGAGCGAGAGAAAGAGGGATCAGGAAGAGAAGCAGCGCGAGAGAGGGAGATCGAATGGACGAGGAGTCAAGGGTGTTATTACTCCTACGGGATGGGTGGCGGAGGAGCGAGCGAGAGTAGACGGATGGCGCCCAAGAGGGTGGTAAGGCTCGGCTACCAAATGGTACGAACATCGTCCAGATGCACGGTACGGCTATACCATCGCGCGCGCGGTACCTCCCGCGAGTGCAACGGAGGGATCCGTACCGTATTGTACGCCGCGTTGCCGCCCGACTGCGCACCACTCTCGTTTCACCGAATTACCTCGTTCTGATCGTTTGGTCTGGCGACCGGAAGTTGACCGCGCGAGCTGAGAATATCGATCGTCCTCGTCCTGAACGAGTACTGCGTAACGAGGCCCAAGCGAGGGTGAATGAACGGAAAGGAAGGAAAGGAATACAGCCTCATTGGCATGATTGAACTCGTCGTATATGGTGAGGTACGGTAAAAAAAAAAGAGAATATGCTTCGTTCAGTTGTCCAAAAAACAGTGAACACAGTAAGGGAACGAATCCTTCGCAAATATATCCGGCACACTCATGGTGTCCTCATCATCGTTGTCGTTCGGAAACGAGGGAAGACGATGGTACGAGAAATCAGCGAGGCACAAGAAACGCTGACTCCGAGCATCGTCCGTCGGATCGCGTGGACTACTACGTCGGATCGATCGAGAAACAGAGAAAAAGAGAATCTATAGGGATGAATGAGCAAAGAAGAGGACACGGGGATGGATAACACGCGCGGAGTGTCTACATCATCGTCGATGGAGTTCATTCGCGGAGAAGAAGTTTCTTGATGCTCTGAGTGCGAGTGAGACGATTACTTAGGATGACCTAGCAAAATGAGCATCAATCTGCAACGCTCGTTACGATTTCAGGGTTACAAGGAGACGCGTCTCAAATTAATGCCCGAACTAATCAAATCGCCGTGCCAAATAAAGAAAGCCAATCTCTCTAAACCAGAAGAAAAATCTTTTATTTGATGATCGGTTAAATAGAACATATAAATGCACGAGCCTCCAATGTGGAAAAGGAAGAACTCTCCGGTTAGTGGAAAGCAATTAAATGACCGTATGAAGGTAACTCGTCACGTAATTCTGTATGATCAGGACGTAGATAACGCCTACGTCATGCTCGAGCTCCTGCATGCTTGATGCTTATTTCTTCTAGAAACAGGAAGTACGGTAAGTCGTTGCGTTTAACGTCGTTCTCACGATGAATCGAAAGAATGTCTTTTAAATCTCCGATTACTATTACCGTTTGAGAGAGAAAGAAATAGAGAAAGAGAAAATACAAATCACACCGTATTGCAAGAAGCAGCGTTTAAATAGATACGTTTTAGAAAGTAAATATGTTATCTCTTGATACTATATTAATTATAGAAATATAATTAATATAGTAAAAGTAATCAACGTAATCATCCGTTAAATTATTATATGATCCGTATGGAGTAATCTTTATTTATCAGTAATATTCATCTCGTTAGTGTGAAAGTTAAGAAGATGAGACTGGCAATAAAATCGATAACATAATATTCCATAAATCTTGCTTGGTCCGTATTTCCTCAAAGAGAGGCAGCGGCTGTGCCTATCTTGGATACGAAAATTGCAAGGCGCGGATTTCAAGATCGACTCGCGACAAGAATCCTTTGCGGATCTTGCGGGGCCGAGTAAAGAAAGAGTACGATGGCGAGAGAGGAAGATGCGGGCTTTAAGCGGAGGCGTTACCGTGGAAAATGAAGCTTCCTAGTGAGATTTCCTTCAGATCTTAGTATTGAGAAAGGAGACACAAACGGTCGGATAGAAAGATACGATAGCAAAGCTATGAGCAAGAGAAGAGAAGTGGTTTGCTCGGTACGTGAGAGCGGGAATCGGGTTGACGATATTAGCCCGATTATACGCCCTCCGATCCACAATTTTCCGAATCACCAGCATCACGCGCGCCATTAGCTCCTCATGCTTTTTTGCCGTGTCGGATGAACGTTTTCCATCCCTGCTAAGATGGGGATCTTCACCTCCACCCTCCCGTTCCTCGCTTCTGCTCGTCTTCGTCTGTCACGAACATGATATGTGGATCCTACGTTAATGTATGTATTTCAAAACCGTCGTGTGGTCTCGTATATAAAATTGTACGAGACCGCAATATATGACTCAATAAATATTTTTGTTAAAAATTAAAAGAGAAAGATGTTCTTCAGTTCAATATACTAATATCGATATATTATTTTTTCACATTCAACCTGTTTATTTTTTATATTAAGCTTTTAACATCAAATCCACTAATCACTAAATAGAATTAAGAATAAGGCAAATTAATTCGAATTTAAATGATATGAAATAATTTATTGCAATGAGTAAGTTTTTTGTTAAATGTGTTTATATATTTCCGCTTATCTCACTAAGCGTTTTCCTCTCGCGCATTGCATGTTATGCATAATGCATTATGATCAACTTGTGGAATACACCATTTCTTCACTGTCACGAATTTGCATTAGAATATTTTGTGGTGCCTATTATAGAGTACTACTTTCTGCGAGACAAATAAGAGCTCTTTTTAATTTAATCACTCGGCGAAGTTGTTACGCTGTGATTCGGACGAAACTATGTTTGAAGCTGTTTGCAAACGAAACAATCTTCCGATTTCATTGTGCAGTTCGCGCGTTCCCCTCCGGACATATTTTAATTCTACGGAGTGCATCCAAGAGATTAAATTTCGCATGTTAGTCTGGCGTGCGTCGCGCGGGTTGGGGTCGGAAATTTCTAAACAGAACGGATAGCAAGCAAACGCAGCACTCCGAGGCCCCTGAATTCATTTCGAGGGTGAATGTATGTATACGTATATATGTACGCGCCACGGAAGAAGACATTACCGCGGAGATTACCCTGGGGAGGGCGGTCATCGTTGGAATTTTATGCCACGTCAGTGCGAGACGCTCGACCCCTCATCAGCGAGTTCCGTTAGTACGCTCCTACGATCGTTCGCAACTACGGAATGGACCCGATCATTCAAGTTGTCCATAATTCTCCGAAGTCTAGCATGCTCATCCATCATCGGTCTATCACATGTAATCGAAATAATGAGCAAGAAAGTTAGCGCAATATATTATGTAGTCGTGTTATATAAAAAGATATGCCAAAATAAGGTTTCACTTTAGATTTTATATAGAATTAATTTAATATAAATTTATTTTCAATTTTCTTTCTTTACTGGACCGTAAAAGAAAAAGTTATTCACAAAATTCATAGATATACAATATTATAGATATACATACATATATTGTGTTATGTTTTATTAATATGTACAGATAATATATATATATATATATATATATACCTGAAAGATACGGTCTTATATAATGATACTTTCAACCTTTTTATAATCTTCATTTCTCATGTAAGGTCTCTAAATATATCGGAAATGCGATTTTTGTCGAATGTCGTCTCAACCGATGTCCTGTCATAGCAAATAGAAGGAGATAAATCGACCGCATGTATTTGGTCTTTTTAGAGTTCAGTCCCCACGCTTCGTATTTATCGATATCCGCAAACAGCTCCGATGCAGCTAATGGCCACAACATCGAGAAATAGCGGGAAATCGTTTTAGTCGTGGTACGTATTCACAAACGATGTTGCTACCTTTCGCTCAGCATTTCCCGTGATGATAATCTCCGTCGAGGCTTATCAAAGCAAAAGATAGAGAATTATACGCGATTACTTGCCAACCATTGACATTAGCTGTTTTTACTGAATTAGCTGCTTGCCCGATCGAAGACTTAGCGATAATTGAGAGGCGACTCGTCTAAATGAACAGGAAATGTTCCTTCGCAAATTATTTATACGACTTCCGTTCGGATTCTGATAATCAACCCGCCGCGTCGTCAAACGAGAATTGTTAATCGATAAAAAAAGAACAGTGGGTTCTCGATATCGCCATTCGATTATCGGCCAATAACTTATACTTTGGGTCTCTTGACTAGTCCAATATAATATCTGAACTTTGTGAACACTCACGGCACTAATAAGACTTCCAGAATCGCGCTCGTATTTACAGCACCTGGTATTAACGATATAATTTCGAAACTAATTACGATCGGTGAATGAACGAAGAAACGCGACTGGACGGTTCTCTAGAAAATTAAACTACGGCGCGTCGCCTCACCTAATTAAGAAATCTGTCCACATCTTCGCCTTTCAAGATCGAGCGGCGCAACCAAGGTACGATAAGGTGAAAGTCTCAACGGCAGCAAGAGAAAAAGACGTAAAGGAAGGCCGAAACGGTAAGAACCGTAATTAAATCGGAGCGAAATCCCGCGGAATAATTAATTGGAGAGCTCCTAAAGTATACCAGGCGCGTCGGTGGACGCGTAACGTCGTTAGCCAAGGGCCTTTCGAGGGTCGTAAACCCCGCAGGCGGCCCTTTGGCGATCCAGGCATTCCCCTTTTCATTTTGAAGAGGGGACACGCTAAGAGCTGAATGGAACAAGAAAGGGTGCCAGTTTTGCTCTTCTAGCTCTCCGGAAAACAAAATTATTCCGAGCTCGTATCCGGAAACCGTCCAGATTGTTTACTCGCCCCTATCATCGCGTTTTACGTCTTCGTTTTGTGCCATGAAAATTGTATCATTAATTTCGTATCTAATATTACTCAAATATATAACGATTGCAACATAAATTATACGAGAAATAATATCCGTAAGATATTTAATCTCGTATTATTTCTGCATTTTTAGATTTTTTTTTTCTGACAAAATGTATATTACAGTATAAATTCAAAATTGGCAGAGCGGAATATATCTCATTAATAATTTGCTGATCTCGTTTGCAAATTTGTTAGATATAGCTTACCGTTTTATTTAAGCGCTTTAATTATGCGTAGGCACGTAACGATTGAATTCAATAAATGTATTTTCACATATGTAAAATAATTATAAGCTGGAGATATTTGATATTCAATTTAATTTAGCATTTTCGTAATACGTAATATTTATAAAGAAAGAAATTCCACGCGTTTTGATTATTATACCCTCCTCTTTCTCATCACAACATTCACTAAATTATAATAAAATACAAATATAATATGTTGCTGTCAACGAGGATAATTAAAATTCCTTAAATGCCGTTTCCACAGATATTATCCCCCCATATTCCATCCACTTGTTCCTTCAATTAATGTCTATAATTAGCTGAGCGTCTGTCTGACCACGAATCTCGACTGCGAAACTGCAATCGAGTGCCCCGGACATATTAACCAAGCCGTGAAGCGACACGACGTACCCAGACTGCGTCTCGAAACCGCGGGGTTGTATTCCTCGGAGTATCCCTCGCCAAGAGGGCGACCGCGCCGTTGTCCGTACCCGACTGTTCTCAAGCAGAACGTCACACGCGTGTCGACGAGATTTGTGCGGCTGGCTGGAATGTGAAGCGCTTGCGGTCGTTTCGCGGCAGTCGCGCGAACGTCCTATCGTCCTCGCGAAACGAGATTCTTGGCGCGAATCCAGCTGCTACTAATTAAGGGAGAGAAAAGGCAATGCGCTCGCGAAAAGTGATTGTCGTGAATGGTTAATGACCAAAGAGTCAGCCCTTTCGACGTCGCTCGTTTCATCGTTTGACTGTCTCATTAAAGACTGCACCGTGATCATTCTCGCCTTCTGCAAGAAGGATTTCCATATTTTCTTTTCTTTGTTTCAATTGGCTATTGTGCATTAATAAATCTCGTCTCTGATGGTAACTAAGTGTGATTAATTTATGTTGCAACTGAAGTAAATTTAATAAATGTACTTTATAAATAAACAGCTTTACTGCTACGTTCCGATGTATAATTTATGTATTTAGGAGCAGAATTTTCTCGAAATAATATTAACTGTAATATTACTGCAGAAATGCAAATCGAAATAGTTTGAACAGTTAGAAAGATAATCGACTTCTATGATCTTAAGTTTTAAGAACAAATTTATATATGTACAGCGATTAAAATCGGCGATTAAGTGTGATGATAAAAATTCAGATTAGCCACGTATTTATTGTTGAAATTTTAATGCCGTAAAATGTCCGCGACACTGGAACGTGACGCTACGCTATAAATTCGTTCCGGTTCGTAATCAGGCGAACCATGAGGATCGCATTCCGCGCGTTCTTCGTCGTTCAAAGAAGAGGATGGCGTGTCGACCGGTATTTATCCTGGATGCAGATCGCGGTTTGCGGAGTGACCGGTGGTATGCGAAGAAGAGTAGACGATCGCTAGGTCTCTGCAGTGCACAACGGAGCGATGCGCTGTTTCCTCTCGGTCCTTGCGGTATGTACGCATATTTCGTGCACACAGTGGACGAAGAGCGAGCTTTAAAAGGAAAATCGCGATCGTTTTAAAGACCGCAAGGAGATCAGGGCGGAAACACGTAAAGAATGACAATGGCGAAAGAGAAAGAATGAACTACGCGAAGACGGCAGGCGCATATGGATGGACGAACATGCCACTATTTACGATCGTCGCATTGCGGACCGAGTCGCATTTAAAATCGACCCAGTTTTTCGAAGATTCGCTAACGCGAACACCCGCTCCGGACCATGTGCGTCTCCCCCTTGGCGTCTCATCGTAGATTCGCGGTTGTTTGCGCGTGGTTCGCAACGCTTCTAAGCTGTGCTACTTTCGGTAAGAGATATGTCGTGGCAGAGCGATATTTGCATTATTTGCTGATTTATGCGAGCGGCGCACGTTACCGATCCTTGACGTCTTTCAGCGTGCACATGAGTTACGGCTATTTCTTATGAAAGCCGTCGTGCAACGGAAATTGATACATCAACGATCAGCATTGCAGATGCTTCCGACGCAATGCAGTGCCGTGCATCCGAAATCGATCCGCTTTCATTTATCTCGTTATTGTGCATCCGATCTTAGCACAAATAACCATTCTGCGAATCTGCGCTACGCGACGCATCTTTCATCGATTGTCAATCGTCTAATCCCGCACGAATTTACATACAACCGATTACAATAATCAACGTCTCTGATTTGATCGACGTTGCTATGGCGTCCTCGACACTCGTTGGCGCGTATCCAACGAGACTTTCGTGAGAAAGAAACACACGAAAAAAAAACGCGGCGCATACCTATAGATTGAAATCAACAGTTGAGACAAGCAACACCACACTTTTTTAATTTTAAGAAGCATTCGCGGTAATAATTTGCGTCAGAAGTACGAAAAAGAGCGCATAAAGACACAGTTAAACAAAAAAACGCTTATTATAAGATACGCTTTCGCCGATAATGTGACCCCGTTGCAATAATTGCAAGCAGATATTTCTGGACTATTTGCAAATAATAAAAGGAGAAAATGGCAACTGATATTCAATTATACCGACGATATTCTTATCTAATTATCGTCGAAGTAAACCATTTCATAATAATCTAAATAATTAAACCTGAACAATTGACCTTTTATGAATAATGTTTTCATATGCGATCGATGTCGTATACTAAATTTAATCTTTTAATCAATTAAATTTAATCGCTTATTCATCTTTTGTATTGTAAGTATATAATTTTTTCAATTTCAATGATCACCGTTGTATTTTGTTTACTTATTCACTATAGCAAGAAATAATATCATTCAAAAAGAAAAAATAAAAAAAGCTTAAATAAGTATATTTTAAAAGAAGAAAAAAATCTCATAATCTTCTTACATTTAATAACGTTACTCAATGCTTTGTTAAAAAAAAATTCGACGTAAAAATCATTCAACATTCATGTTTGTACATTGTATAAAAAAAAATCAACGCAAACTAAAAGTTTTCGAACATATTTTCACCAGAGGCAAACAATGTAGAATCGCAGAGAAAAAGCTTTAAAAGTGAATCAGTGTATTATCACTGATTTCAGTGCTACACTTATAACTATAATATCAGCGAATATTTACTGTTTTTCAGTAATAATACACTGATTCATTTTGAGAAGTTATGGTTTCTACAAATTGAATCTGCAGAAAATCATAACCTCTAAAATGAATCAGTATTATCACTGAAAAACAGTAAATATTCGCTGATGACTTCAGTGCTACACTTATAACTGATGTGTGTAATCAGTAATAATACACTAATTTACTTTTAGAGAGTACATTCCATTTTTCAATGATTTTTTGAAATGTATATGCAATCATAACTTAATGATGAAACCCGACGGAGAATACCGAACATATTCGAAACCAATCCTGCGGAGTTTCTCATCGCTGGCCCGAACTTTGGCAAGATTTCGAGTCTACATGAATATTGTCTGGGTGTATTACGTGAGCGTCTCCCTTGCTCGCCTCAAGGCGTACTGTCTACGCGAAAACATATTCGGGGTTATATACAGGTATACCAGGTACTCTTACAACTGCTATAACTTGCACCGTCTCCCATCTGCCGTGAAAATCTATCGTCGGCTCTTGGCGTTCGGATTTTCCTTGGTTATAGTATATATAAAAGGAAACGGGTCAATCGCAATGTCGATTATTTTAGTGTTGCGTTCCAATTGACCTTTCGAATTCTTTAACTTTAAACCATTCATAATTATATTCAGACTGTATTTTTGGAATATATATTCTCTAAATTAAGCGCGCGTATTCTCATCGCAATTTAATTTCCTACTTGAAATTTCTCTCATATGAAACAGATGACCCAATTTCCTGTTCGCTCATATGACATTCACGATCTTTTCCTTTCTTCTGCAATAATAGATAATAATGTACCTATTTATTCCCCATGTAATTCCTGCATTTTCCATCATTGGAATAAAATCGTTCATACCGAGGATAGAATGACCGTTTCAAATAACTACGGAGAATTACTATACGACTTATGCGAAGTTCAACTACGAACGGACGTGGATCATGTACTGTTACGAGCCTTACGCGAGCTTCTATTTTGAGTAAATGTGTCGTTACCATAGTCATAATCGTTGCCGGTGTCGCTCTTCACTGATGGCATATACATTCACGATTACTCCGGTAGTAGTAGAGTAGGCACTCTACTCATTCATGCTGGCAACGGATGCTTTATTGGCCCAGATTAGAACATGAATAGAGCAACGGACTGGTAGTAAAGTCACTACCGAGTTCCCGCGAGCTTATTTTCCTCTCTTAGCCCTTTTTGAATATGAGGGGTTAAGTGACTCTTGTACCGCAGCAGTACTTTTGTACTGATACTGTTGATTTGAATTTACAAAGCGTTAATATATCCATTAACCCTTTTATTATCAAAGTCTTTATCACACATACATTCCATTATGTTAATTATACATAATCGTCATCATTATACATATATATAACGACGTTTATATATGTATATAATGTTTCTATATGAGTTAATATATTTGAGTAAATTTACTTGTGTATTAAAATAAACTTTGAAAGCTGTTAAATATATTTAAATAGTTGCATTTGCTATTCATTATTGATTCCTATCAGCAAGTCGCAACAACAGCTTACAGTAATAGAGTTTAAGCAATCGACTGAATATCTAAAATTGATTGTATTTTTAAAGGATAAAATTAACGTTTTTCATTATGTGAGACATTTTATGGTTTATTTTTTGAAAATATCTAACAATAGATTCAATCATTATCCATTAACATTATTAACAATGTATTAATCAAACGACAAAAATTAAAGCAATAAAAGATTTTATATAATATTTTATAAAATCTTACGTTTTGTCAAAGATGTACACAAATATTCCTGGAGGTACTGTAGAAATCTTTTACAAGATGCTTACCTGCAACAGAAAGAGCATAAAATATTAATAAAAACATTACGAGAAATTTTAAACTTAAAAACTTATCCCGATGTAAAAACAAATCATTGTTGTACGTAGTACATTTCACACATGAATGAAAATATTAACAAGCAGCCAAAAATGTAATAAATAAATATCTGTGCCAAGACATTTCACCGAAAAGGTATTATAACAATATAAAAAATTAAGCATAAGAAAGAAAATAAAGAACGTAGAAAAATACTTAAACACTTATATTAAATGGAAAGGCAAAGGAAATGTTCTTTATTGAACACAGATGGAAAACAAATTTAAGATGATCGCATGGAAGAAGTATAGAGAAGAAAAAGGCAAGAGGGATATTGTATCGCTTTTCTCGTTTTCTCGTTTTCTTATACTGGCAATGAAGGCAAGAGAGAAAGATCAGTGCCAAGAACTAGAATGGTTGGTTTGGATCTGAGATGTATGCTTTCTCTTCTTCTCCCTATCTCCCTCGTCGAACTGCAAGTCCTTCCAAGATACTCTCTACCCTCCTCTTATGCCTATGGCTGAAACTTCGGCAACGAAACTTTCTTACTGATCTCGAATTGTAACCGCAAGACTTGCCCACGAGAACCATGGACCCTAATGTCCTTAGACGGAATCACAAACGCGCGTGTAACGACGATTTGGTACGAACCAATGTACTCCTGGATTCCTTGAAGCGAAGACTTGGTTATTTCGTAGAAATACTGTAATTAGTTTCCATTATCAAGGGAAATTATAACAGAAAACGTCACTTATTATTAAACGTGTGCCATTTAATAATACTAAAAATAATGAATATTACAAATCAATACGTTCTGAGGAAATTATGTGAGATCACAAATTTCAAATACGGGATAAAGAAAAATAAAGCAGATATATTTTTTTAATTCTAAAAATATAACCCCCAATACGGACAGATTTTTCGACTAAGCTACTTATGAAATAAAAAATGTCACGTACAAAAAATAAAATGTCAGTATCATTCATGTAAATATTCCCACTATTTGATAATAAAAGTATAATAAGTGTCCAAAAAATGTCACACATATAGATTATGGAAATGTTCGCATCAGGTTTTGAAATATGAACACGTTTCACCACAAAGTTAAAATATTGATGAAGAAAAGAAGTTAAATTTTGTTTCATATCACTGTCAACTGCTGTGAAAGCTACATAACAGTGCTTAATTCCCAAAACATCGTGAGACCAATCCGTCAAGTTGACGGGAATGTACCTGAAAACTCGTTTAGAATATAAAGCGAATGACTGATGAGGAGATATATAAGTGATGAAGTTATTTCCCAGCGTAATGTATAGACGCGTATCTGGTTTGAATGCAATATTTTATCGTAATACGTGTTACCAATTCACGACGGGCTCCTGTGCTAGATGATTGGTCCTGGCGCATTTCCGGAACGAGACTTAAAGCGCTGTATTTGACGATAATCCGATTGCGCGGAAGTAAATCGCGAATTACATGTTTGCGATATAATCATACGCGATATAATCGTATCAAGAGAGAATTATCAGCGTGCGGTGCTGAACGACGATAATAATAATAATAAATTTCGTTTGTCATACTTGATAACAATTACGTGCCAGTGAATTCGTAGCCGATGCTGTTCAGGGTAATTTGGAATGCGCGAACGCTTCGATTAACACATTGCCGTACGCTCATGTAAACATAGTATAGCCACCCGTTACGGGCTACTATATTATACTGCAATAGCCCCATAAACCGTAAATAAGTACATAGTTTCTACCTGAACAGTCGCCGTCATGCGAAATCGTAAATATGTTGTTACCGGTATACACGTAAACCGGTAATATCTCGTTAATTTGTTCGTACATTTCACGAATGTGTGTTCGTAGAAATATTTTCATTTGAAAGAAAAAGATTAATTAATTAGTGAGGATAAAATCGATCGCAATAATAATTCCACGGTCCACAGATTACGATTGTCGTATTCCAGAAAATTATCTACTTATAAAATACTCTGTTGAACAAAATTGATAAAATAATTTACACAAATGTGATTGCTTATGGCATGAAGATTTAACTACCAGTTGCACGCGAGTGTCTAAAAAACAAAGTGAAGAGACGGCTGAGCAAATAAAGATGTTACTGCAGCCTTTCAGATCTTATCTCACGGAATGATAACCATAAACCAATCTCCAGATAACTGAACAAAGAGACAGCAAGATAGTTTCAGAGAAAAAAAAATAATATATACGAGAGATGACAGATGACCGCGCAAAGAAGTGGTCCTTTTAGCTGCGGAGATCGCAATCACAGCTGAATTCGGAACAATGAAGAAGGGAAATCCAGAATGAGAGACCAGATGCCGATAGATTTGAAGGATTCACGGGTATTTTTTCGAAAGAGAATTCCGTCCGGGGAAAGCAGTCGGGAAAACAAAGAGGGGATGACGCGACGGTATGCCGAAAGTGGAATCAAGGAGAAGAGGAGATGATGGGACCCGAGGAAAACAGGAGAGACGAGAAAAGGCACGTATATCGATTACCGAGTCCGATGTCTCGAACCTCAAACAGGACGGAGGAAAGGAGAACGTAACCAAGAGTACCAACCGAATCTCATTCCTGTCGGGTTGCGAGCAAATCCTTCTACCATCCAACCGAGCTTCCTCGAGCCTTCCTGCTGTTGCGGAATCCCTGATTTTCCGCCCGTTTCCGAAAAAGGCGACGACGGCTCCGCTTGTGATTCAGGGATTTGCCGAAAGTCGAATTTGCGCGGACATCGCATTGCACCAATGTGACAGAACTGTCGAACGATGATAGATTCCTTCGCGGGACACAACCAAATTTCAAATTCAAGAATTTGAATTTTTAATAAAAACCAAGATCATATATATTATTTGGATATTGGACATAGCATGGATATGTATTTGGATATGAGCATGTCGTCAATTCTTAACTCAACCACTGGAACTCATAATATATTTAAAATTCAAATTCGTATGGATTTAGAAACTAGTTTGCTTGAATATCTTAATGTTTTATAAAAAATAAAAAAATATTTCTTGTAAAACGTCTGCAATTTATTTGTCTCAAATATGTGACCTATTGAGAACATATTCGAAACATTACAAGCCACAAAGTTAACAAACCGCGGGCTGGCCTTCGATTTTTTCTCGCTCCAATTCCTATGACACTCTCAGAATAGCGCGGTACTTTTTAGGAACGCTCGTTTTGCACATCGACTTTCAATCCGAGTGTCTTTTATTTTAGAAGATTGTCTTCCAGTAGATACGTACACTCTCTTGCTCTTCTGCCGTTACCATTCTATGCAAATTATTCGCTCCCTTTCGTTCGATAATCTAATACCACGATCGCTTAACAACTGTATATCGCAACACCTCTAATATCAGTCTATTGAGGCATGTTGAATGGATTACCAATACCGTTGAGTAAAATGTTATTTTCAAATAGCAAGTAAATTTACATGGAGATGCAATCTGTTTGCATCTATTTCGGGAATATTTGTTGGCTATTCAACTTAGTGCTGAGTAGATAACGTTCTGACAGATTTATATCAATTCTAACTAACTTAAATATAGCTCGAACTAAAAAATTTAAAAATCCATCGATAACTTCGTATTTTGCTTGCGTTAATTTTTCACGTCAGTTATTTATCGTTCTCAAACTGTTACGGATAGATCACGCAATTATTTATTCACCTTACTGATTAATTGGAAACTGCGAAACCCAAAAAACCAGCAAAAATTAACAAATATTGTATTATATTGATAATTTACATAATTTAGCGATAACAAGTCAGTCATAATAATAGTTTATTAAAATTTTTGTAATTCGATTAGACATCAAATATCACATCTACTTTAAGTCAGACATTGAATTAAGATTTCATAAATATATACACGTTAATATTATAATTTACATTTATTTTGTTATTTATGTAACGTTAATGATGTATAGCTTCATATACACTTTTCCTTCACTATTTATTCATTTATTTTGAGTTTTATATTATTGTACAATCAAGATTGAGTAATCAATTAAAATAAAAATTGATTCTATGCAGACAAAAAGCAATTCTGAGAAAAGAAAAAATGGCTGTGGTCAATAAGATTAAACGTCGGTCCTACGTTAAAAAGCACCACTAATTTGGGAGGCTCTTATACCTTTGGCCTTTTTGCACGAACCGGGCGCTAAAGCGATTATGGCCATGGTAATTCCACGAATTAATTCCTTCCTGACCCATGAGCAGCCCTTTCAATGTAAGCTATACAATCTTCGTTATCTGTGAGGTCGTTAGACCGTCTCTGATTTTCCAGCAATTCGAATATTATATAGATAACTCAAGTCGGGTATGCTAAATGATCTTATTTCATCAATTGGCGCTTTTGACCGAATTAGATATTATTTGCACAATAATTACAACATTACATCACGCAAAATAATATATTACTTGTAATGAATAATTCGTACGCACGGGCAGCCATCTAGAAATCCCATTGAGATTAAAAAGTTACTCCAGCTTATGCCACTGTTAACAATGTGTTAATTAATGATTAAAGTCACTTTAGTTAAAGTTTTAATCACTTCTATGCAACTAACTATCACGCAAACTTTAAATGTCTTTAACCGAGCCCCGAGCTATTTCGCAGATAGTTCCCTTGTCTTATGAAAATATCTCATTCCGCATACAATAACGTAATGTCAGAAATATTTCAAACCTGCGTCACTGTCGATCACTCCACTTGTGAATGAGAAGCAGATAACAGACGAGTGAATGAACTCAGATGAACGAATAACGTATTTAATCTTTTCGACCGCTGCAATCTGAACAATGCTATTTATGGCATGCCAAAACTGCGAAATGCAGTTGTACAATGCAAAACGGAGATTACGGGATGCAACATTTTCCCCTTCCTGCGATGATTCGCGCATTGCCAACAGTCGCGCGCCGCTCCAGATGGAATTATTGCATCGCCACGATACATAATTTTCCCTTGATATATGCCAAGCATATATATTTACGTCGCCTTTAATGACACCGCCCACCCTTCGTGTGCTTACGGGCACTTAAGTACCCGAGTTAATGGAGTGGAATTAAGGCAAAGGAATAACTCATTCGTACGCATAACGTCAACAGGGGTGCGCTACATCCCCGGACCGACCTTTAATAACTTTATTTCGACGCGGAGGCTTTCCCGCCCTTTTGATCGCGCTCGATTCGGCCACGTAAAATCCCATGAACGCGCCCCAAATTCTTGACAACGGTTAAGTGGATCGATCTTAATTCATCCTCGTTGGCGTACCCTTGTGCTTGCAGGAAGAAAACTATGTCCCTGTCTTCAATTCCATTCTTTGGAACATTCAAACCTTTTTGGAAATAACGGATACAGAGAAACGGAATTATAGTGATGCTCTTCAAGAGTATTTCGATTAAAAACAAGGCAATACAACTCTTTAAAAATCTAAACATATTTGGAGATTTTACTAGAATTTATATTAATTCATACACATTAAAGGACTAATTTCTATATATATAAAATAACAGTTTGTATAATATTTGCATTTTTTTTTTCAAAAACAATATCTATTTCTTTTTTGTTTAAAATACTAATTTTTGAAAAATTTGATTCGTTCTTGATATCCAATATTTTCCGATGACGCAAAATCAACCTAAAATAAAAACATTTCAATCTCAACGGGATTGTAAAAATAAAGAACGTGGAACGAACATGGAATATTTAAATATTTAATCATACTGCTGATGCAAAAGAACGTTTATGCAAACAATTTAAAAAGTATCATATTTCATCGACATTTATCAGGCAAAGGAAATTGTACCGCTGAAGCAATCGTGATTGAAAAATTTTCATTATTCTACAGTTTCTACCCTCGTTTTACCCTCGCATCGACCATCATGCCCAATGAGTTGTCCACTTACAACCTCGGCTTATCTACACGCGCATGCCAGATAGGAACTCACAGAAGGGGGTAAGGTTCGCCTGGATTTCCAATTAAACTTTGGCAATTGTCGTGCTAATTATCCGCTCTCTGGACATTTTCCAGATTAAATAAACTTTTGGAGAAAGAGGGAGATGTACATAAGCGTCATGCGACCATCCCAAATTTGTTTGATGCAATTGATATTAATTACCGAATAACGTTAATGATAATTCATACACTTCTTGTATCGATAGTTGAAGATTTACAAATAATTTTCTTAGTTATAAATATTTATATCAATCAATATGTCGTTTTATTTGTAAATATATATGTATATATATAATATTTGTAAATATATAACAATTAATTATTGCAAAAATTTTTAATGTGTTTGTCGTTAAAATATCTCAATTAATCTATTTATTAAAAAAAAATAATATTTTATGTAAAATTATTCTTATTTTTAATATAAATAGTCTTCTTTACGACAGCTATAAAAATGCATGTTATTTTCTTTTGAACCAAACAATAAATTTAACGCTTTTCGAAGAAATTCTTCTATCATCGTAATATAGAAAGAGCTTCTAAAGAACAAAGTCGGTAAAATCCGAATCGCGACGTTGAATACAATGTGAGCTGAATAAGACTCTTCGAGAAAATCTTCCGTAGGATGAGTGTCAGGATCGCAAAGGCTACACCAACCTAGTTCTTTTTCGTGCTCCAACAGGTAGGTTAACCACAGTTGACAATACTCGACAATGCAGCGGGAAAATTCGCACTCTCCGCGCCGAGAGTTCGTCCTTCTCCGACCTGCGACTGTTCTGGCACGTTTTTAGCTCCCGGGCTAAGCGCGTATCACCCCATCCCCCATTCCATCAAGGATCTCTTTGTCTTCTTTGTATTCTCGCCTTCGAACAATTCTTTCGATTTCGCCGATGCTTTATCGTTTATCCGCCGTATGATCCAATTAGCTCAGTTTATCTGTACCACTAAAATCGTTATTTTCATTTTTCACTGTTTCTCACTTCTTTCTCATCCTAACCTTTCATCACGTTTTCTATTGTGAATGATTATTTTCAATATTATTTCCATAACTCTATTCTATATGAAAAATTTATATTTCTTTATTTTTATTATAATATTGTTTATTTTCATATATTTTCTAATAATGCAGATAGAATTTTAAAGATTTACAACTTACTTATATATAAACAGAATGAATAAATCTTATTTTTATTAAAAGTTTTCCTGTTTTTTCTTTTTTCATTCCTTGTTACCACATTCGGTTCAATGTAATTATTGATGTACATAATTCGTAATTGTAAAAATGTTTTGAAGAATAAGAATCGAAAGTTTTAAAACATAATGTGAAAATAATATGAGCTTTCTGTTAAAATACATTTCTATTCAACTTATGTATTCTTTTGTACTTCATCTTACTGTGAGAGTTGTAAAAATTGCGAGTCTAGGTTTTATGATTTTCTCGAGACAGCCGTTATTCACACACGTTAGACAGTTAAAGGAAATATTCATCGAGATAGATTCCGAGACTTTTCTCGGCATAATTCGATTACGCGAAAAGACAAGTTCTTAGAGGTATCAGAAATTACATTGTACCGGCATCGGAAAGTTGCACTTTCCATCTACAACGTGAAACGAAAAGAGTACGCCAGGAAATGTTTAAGACATTTCTCGGGATAATGAGACGGCATGGAAAAAGTTTGCAGCGAACATCAAGAATCCCTATGTAACAAAGCGAAAAAAGTTACACAAGAGGATTCTTCAACCGGTATGCTACGTAACAGAATTAATATTATTATCTGAATGTCGAACTTTTATTATTCCAGTAGCGGTATCGTAAGTAGCTCCTATATACTGTGTAAAAAGAAAGTTCGCCTACTATTATAGGCTCTCTTAATATAAAAATTGCTCACACATTCTTTAATTTAAACAACTATTATCTTATTTAATAATACGAATATTTTATAATTTATAATATAGGGTAGATTTTCGAACATAGTACAATTTCGAACATGGTACAATTCTAAACAAAATAAAATTCGAATCCAATTTTCGAGGTTCAAGTTTAGTAACTCTCTCATTGGAGAATATTGAAGGATATTAAACAAGAAAAGTCAAACTTGAATTTCGAAAATTGGATTAAAATCTTATTTCGTTTAGAATTATATTCAAAATTGTACCATTTTACTTTACTTTTGATAATAAAATATTTTTTATCGCTTGTTTTTATAGATAAAAAATTATGTAGCTTTTAGAGAATATGTTTTACAAAACATTTTACTATTTTATTTATATCTTACACTTATTGTGATAAATACGGAGCGTTTGAATAACTTACAGCAAATATAATATCATAGATGTTAATAAAAGGTTATAAAAGTAGATTGTTGTCCGAGTATATGTAGCAAGATAATAAAGATGCATATAGGTCGTTTTATTTATAGACTTCAAGCAATATCACGAATAACTTTACTTCCAAAGCACCTGGTACATATAGGGACACGGCTCTATTGCCCGACTGTGTGAGAGAAGAGACAGTATTCTCTCGACGACTACCGCGTAGTCAAACAACTCCTCGCCAGGCTTTCTGTATGCCGAATATAAAGTAGCATTCCGTTTGTACCTACAGGGTGTCTCAGAATTTGCAATAAACAAGTACATCTCGTCAGTCTCGTGAGATATTTTCAAGATCAAAAAGAGACAAATATATGATATTCTTATCATTTTTTTCTTTTATGATAATTTTTTAGAGTGACTTCTTTGGTCTTGTAGATTTTACCTAAAATAAAATCTACGTAAAAGAAGTCATTGAATATTTCGCGTATATAACGATATACGTTTTGATTTTGTGTATACTACTAACAGAAAGAAACCTATAAAAGAAAATATCTCCCATAAACTTCTATCGGATTATTCTATCAAAAATATCAAGATTCAGAAGATTGAACACCCAATATGTACGATGGTACTATCTTTTACAGTTGCTTACAGACATATATCAGAATACCACTGTATCCATAAAAATTCGTGAAAAAGTACATCCAGCTCGTGAACCAAAATTTGTGAAAATGTGAGAAAAGGAGGCGGTTCTGTTCGCTCCACTACTTTCTGCCCTACCGCATTTGGTATTTTAGCACCTCTTCTACTTATTCTCGTTGCTACAAACAACCACAGCTCCGCGGCCCAGATGGCGAACGCGTATATTCTCGTTTCCTTTCGGAAAGATGAAAACTACTCGCGGAAAGCTATGGACAAAGACAAATAGAAAATCTTCTACGTGACGGCTATTCTTTGTGCTTTCCCGCATTTTTCTTCGCCTTGCTTCTTTGATGTAAAAATTACATTCTTCTTGTCGTCTACGAAATGGAGTTCAGAAAGCAGTGCTTCCTCGACAGCGTGAAATATTAGCAGATGTTGTCAAAGTAGTATTTCAAAGATGCATTAAGAAATATAATCTTAAAGAAAATACATTAAGAAATAAAGAAATCGCGCGACCAATTCGAATTAACCGGAAACTATAAATCCCTGTAGATAATATAAATAGATACAATATATATGAGTATAGATGGAGAATAATTAGAAATTCATGAAACTATTTAAATAATTATTCAGCAACCGACTGTGAGTGCCATCCTTAATACATGTTCATCGCGATTTCTTTCACAGCAATTAATATCTGTTGCTACAAGAAATCGACGCGATAAAAGCAGCAAATGGTCGCGGATGAAATAAATGTAACAACCGACGGTACGCGAAGGACACGATATATTTCCCGACTCTCCCCGCTGTCATGCTATTTATATCTCGTTAACCGCTCCTCCAGATCGGTCCTGCTCGATATAGGGATCATTGCTGAGGCGGATGCACGTTCTTTCTCGCAAAAAATAGGGTCCCCGTACAGCATCACGACGAGGAAGCGAGAAAGAGAAATAGAGAGAAAGAAGGCGGGGACGTAAACGCACACGAGCGGAAAAGGATTTTAATTCGATCGAGCTACCCGGCCTTCTCGTCCGAAATTTCGCAATTACTGAGCCAGTTTTCCCTCCTTTGCTTTCCTACGGCTTGTAAGAGCATCGGTATTCGTTGCTCGAACGGGTTTGCCAAAGGAATCAAAGACGAGGCAGGTACCGCATTACTACGATGTCCCAGGAAGCGTCCTGCACAGCCGAGGAATAGGAGGAAGGAATATCGCAAAAATTTCTGCGGCCAGAACAGGGTAGATATATTTGACGTACACGAGAGAGAGAGACAGAGAAAGAGAGGAGGGGAGGTAGAAAAAGGGATCCCGGTAAACGTGGAGTTGGAGCGCCGTCGGGATCCAGCTCTATCAGAACGGAGGCAGACAGCCTCTCACACGATGGACGGGAAGCGGGACGGAAAGAGGCGACCAGAGAACCGGTTTCATTCAACCGCCATTTAAAAATTCTGGAACCGCGCGTTGCTCTTGGAAAAATAATCAACGCGCGCGCGCGGACGACCGACGCTGGATTGCGTAACTCTTAGAAAGCGGCTCTCCATCCGCAGACAGAAACTGGGAGGAATGATCGGCGCTCGAGCGGGCGAGCGAAGAGAGGACGGGAAGGTGGATAAGGAGACAGAGAGGGAGATCGGCGGGTACGAGCCGCGCGATACCGTAGATGGAACGTCGTAAGCTTGCCTCCGTCTGCAGGGAACAGGCATGAATTTCCTCTGCCTTTGAATGCGTGCGCGCGTATCTGCCTTCGCGACGGGCGTGCCGGTTCCGGTTTCGCCTTTGATAAGCGATATCGATTCCCGATGGGAACGCATCTCTCCTTCACTACTATGGCTACAACTCCCCGGATGTAAGAGACGCTCTGTTTTTTTTTTCTTATTTTCTAGATCTTTTCCTCGTCCCTAAGGTATGTGCATTTGGATGTAACGAGACGCTGTTCGGTGCGATCGTGTTGGAATACGAGTTCGTGATAACAGAAAATAGATGCATCTTCAATGACGAGCTAGTCAGCTCGTTAAGAAATATTGTTAAATCATTCAATTTCTTTGTCAAACAATTTTTTCTTCCGCTTTTAAAATAGTAAAGAATGTAATTTTATGTAAAAAAAAAAAAACAGACTGCCCAAATTTATCGATCAAAAAAACATATTTTTATAAAATTAGCATGAACACTAAATGAGTGACTGACTGCTAATTTCAGTAAATAACTTTTCACTTCTATTTAGAATTATGATGAGAACAGAACCGTACCTTGCGTACATTTATAATAATATAATTATATTACTTTATGTGGCTATATAAATAAGTAATGATATATGTATTATTAGTTACCAATAAATATAAAAATTAAATTTATATCTACGATTTAATTTTGATTTTTTAATCGTAGGCATAATTTCTCAACGTTTAATTTAAAGTAACTTGTTTAACATTAAAGATAACACAATGCATCTTGAATGCATTGCGTTCCTACTAAATCGTTATTATTTAAAACTTATTCGCGTGGAATAATCTGTACTTAAAGCCGAAGCTTATAAGATATCTCTGCGATTTAAAAGATAAATGCAACTGAGACATAATATAATAGAGTAGGCGTACGACGAGAAAAATTCTAACAAGTCACAATCATGCATTCTCGCGGTAAAAGTAAATGGCGACGAGAACTCTGATATGTTCAGCTCTTCACTTCGAAAGGTCGCCGGGTATTTTTTACACTCTGCGGTTCAATAATTCTCGATCCATTGACGCATAAATAATGAATGCCGGTATGCCGGCGGGGGTGTAAATCAAATCGACGACAGGCGTTTCATTTCGAGGTCGATTTGTCTCGCGCCCGAGAGCGGCTCGACGAAACGAAACGTCGCGAATTTCGGGCAACGCCACCGGAAGCACGTGTTCGTGAAATATCGCGGCGTGTTACTTCAAACGCCACGACATTTCGAAATGTGCAGCAAGTCGACAGCGAGAGAAAGATAGAAAGCAGCCGCTGCGAAATATAAAGTCCACACATCATTTATCTAGTGATAATGATTCTACAGCCAATAAAATAAATAAATCCGGTTGATTATTCTGCCTAAAATGCATGCAATTTATTCGCAAGTTAAGTCGATCGTTAAGCTTTCATCATATGCCATTCATCAGTCTATAAACTAAATTAATGAAAAACGGTTGACTCAATTTTAGAATGAATTTCATGTATAAAAATTAATTTTACGTGGAAATATCTTTTTTCATAATATACTTGTTTCGTATTGCTTTGACAGATTTCGCTTCGAGTATATTAATCTGATAACGAAGCTGGAAAAATTTAAATAAAAAGAACTAAAATAAATTAAGAGAAAATCCATATTTTATAACCCCTTTCAATTGAATATCTATCAAATTTATTTTATTGTTTTATCATTAAATACTTTATTTTGCTTATTTAACAAATATAAATTTGATATTTTAAAATTTACAATCAGAAATGGTACAAGAATTTGAAAGACTTAATACCCCTTTAAAGTCGAGCTAACGGCACTGGTTGGAAAGGTCACTCGTAAGAAGCGAATCAGACTATTACGCGGTTCGTCCGTTTATGTGAAGTTAACGACTGTCTTAAGTGCTCTGCAAAAACAAGACTTGGAGAAATCCTCCTACACGTGATATTCTTCATACGCCATCCTAGTGAATAGTATTTTACGATGAGATATGAACGAAAGGAGTAAAAGCCGAAACATAAATACGTGTATAAGAATAATAATAGATATGTGGAATTCAGTAGATTGTAACGTAATATAAGTTTAATTGATAAACTTAATTAATAAAGTTAATTAATAAAGAGCTAAGTACACAGAATATTAAAACACAAGAAATGATCGAGAAGTAAAATGTAACGTTACCATGTCAACGTACAATTAAAAAATAATCAATAAAAACAGATTATAATATATATACAAAAGTATTTCGATATTACAATTAATCTGATTGTGAAATAATATGAAATAAAATTTAAAAAATGTTTAAAAAAGTATCTGTTCTAAATACTTATATTTCTTATCGATATTTTATTTTTACACACTATACACTGACTTCTCACACATTTACTTTCTATTTTTAACTTATTCTTATAGTTCATTTTAAGTTATAGTTCTAGAACCAGATATAGTTCCAAGTTCTAACTCTAGATGGAAGTAAATCTATTTATATACTTCTTTTATAATACTTTTTCAAGGGACAGTGATATTGTGGGACACAATAAAATAGAAAAAAAGGTAAAAAGAGAAAATAATCAAATTGTTATTAATATGATTATTAATATAATCAATAATTATTATGATATAAAATATCAGTTAACAACAAATAAGAATTAAAGATTGTTACTGTAAGAATATTTAATATATATTAAATGTACTAAACTCGCGATGAGAAAGGGACAGTAACAAGGGATCAAAGTATCAGGAGAGAAGAAACGCAGAGAAGAGAGCATTAAAGGGAAAGAAGAGGAAATGAGAGCGAGAGAAAGACAATCGACATCCCACGGGTTCGCATTACCATCGGATCGACCATGGTTAAACTCGACGTGGCTATTTATAGGCTATGATTAGATACGTACAGTCTGATCGTCACAAGAGAATCCACAAGGGACCCGTGCATCTCCTTTCTCGAAACTTTTGCGAGAGTCACCGAATAAGGATCTTGCGCGACACGAGTTATTTCTTCTGTCTGATTTCACTTCCTTCGAAGTAACTCTTCAAAGCATTCTTACTTCGCTAATACAGAATGTATCAGAGACTATTTTCTTTCAGTTGTAAGCTTCCTCGTCAAATTGTATTTGTTTCTTAGCAAAGATTTTATCAGACATTATGTATAGTTCGTCTTTTAATTATTTCAAATAACATTCAGTAGCACTATTACGCTCGAGTAAGATATTTAATTCATGCATAGGCATTCTAAGGGGAAGGGAAGTTCTTATAAACTCACTACTAAGGAGATAATACAGAACGAAGGCTACACTACGCCACGATAAGGCGATAAATGCTTATTTATTACGTACCGCGGCATATGTTACCGCGTAATTACAGCCCGACCACGAGTTCTCAGAGATAAGACTGTCAGCCTGTTATTTTCTTCTCGCACGCCTCATGCCGGTTAATCTAACCCTCGATGTACTATTCAATTTTCATCGCTTATGAAAATTATGCATGGCTTCATTCTTCGAATAACTAAAATTTCTTTATTGCTCGTATGTAGAATGTATCACGATGTTTATAACTGATTGTAAAAGCTTTTTAGTAAAACTAAACTTTAGTAAACTGTTATTTCTAAAATTTTATTAAAATATCCAAAAGATAACTGATCCCAAAAATATATTTTTGCAATCATTTTAAAATGATAAAAGTACATAAACATGAATCAAAATAAGAATCTTATACAAAAAATCTTACGCATTAGAAATTAACTTCAACGGTAATTTGGAAATTTTATGTGAGATTCAATAAATATGCAATCGAATAAGTCGGTCTATATTTCTTTGTAAGCGCAAAAGATTTAAACGGCGATAACAATCAGGCTAGCCGATTGTTGCGTGACATACAGTCATTGTCTATTCATTGTTTGGAAACGTAGGAAACTAGGAAGTATTCGCCATGAGCATAGCACGAGCATATATATCGCCTCTGAATAGATACAAGAGAAACGCAGATGGAACTGCGCCAATAGGAAGAATCACGCGCGAAAAGAGAAACGGCATAGTAAGCAATCGTCGAGAGAGGAAAAGGAGGAGACGAGAGCGTTATAACGGGAGTTTTTACGACAGTACGGTTTAATTGTCCGTGGATTTTCGCGGTCTCGGCGGCCGTTCTATGTCGTCGAGTGCTGCAAAGTTACTCCTGTGCCAAGGCGTGCACAATTCACGCTCTCTTTCTCTCTCTCTCTCTCCTCATCTTGCACAGCGCGACGAAACGCGAAATCGTTTCATTATCAGACACGGCCGGGCTCTCGCTTTTGTGGCCATCCAACTGCCGAGGGAGAACGTGAGTGGTGAAATTCGTGAGGGCGAGATAGTTAGATAGGCCCTTTATTATGTTCCGGGCAGAAATCCGTAAGAACGATACGATCAAAGTACGTGATAAATAAAATGGAAGTTAGACTGAAGAAAGTTGGAAGAACAACTATCATTGTGTGTGCAGAACGAATACACAAAATATAAAAAATATACTCAATGGAAAATTATATTACATTATAATAGCAATATACAGAGTGAATACCAAGTACTTCAAAAGATTTTAAGGAATGATTCCTCACATAAATGCAAGAAATATTTGGAAAAAACAAAATTTTTCCTTTAACTTTGATATTTTGTATCTTTGAGACTAAACTGTTTCGGACATATGGTCATATATACGAGTAGTTTTCATTTTAAATTTTATGTGTGAGGAATTCCCTTAAATTCTTCAGAGTATTTAATATTCACCCTGTATATGACACGCATATATTTTGATCGCTGATCACGTAAATGATATTTGCAGACAAAGGAAAAGGTGCAGGTAGAGAAACATCAATACTGTAGATAAAAAGAATAGAAAAGAGGAAAGAGATAAGGATGAGAGAAGGCGAAAAAAGATAAGGAGGGCTTCATAGATGATAAAGATAATTCTAGTATATTACAGGATGATAACGTGACTTTACAGTCTTGTGAAACAAGTACAGCTGTAATTAGGTAATAGATATATGCGCGAGATGCGACCTAGAAAAATGTAGATCAAAATAATAGTTTCTTAATCATTTCATAATTGCAGTAAAATCTCAGAAGTATTATCTAATATATTTGCACCCATTTGCAAACGTAGGAATCTATTATAAATTACTTCTGAGTAAAAATCAATCTGCATTATATTATAAAATATAGCAACGCACATAATTCAATTTTACTAAAACACTAAATGACCACTTTTTATTTCGAGTATTCTAGCACGTGCATTTACGCATTAATTTATATGTGCGAGATTATAGTTAGAAATTATGATGCTCGGAATCAGATAGCTTGCGCGTTTAGGATAGATAAAGCACGCTGAATTGCCTAATTAATTGCTCGCGGAACGCGAGTTTCCAGTTGGCGCGGCGATGATGAGCGAGAAGGGGATATTTACGAGTACGTTTCAAGAGTTTATGGGAATAAGTTTTATCCCTCACGCGGAGGCCTAATGGAGCCGTATCGTCGCTCGAGCTTAGGTCCGTCTGCATATTGCATGCTGCGCGTTTTTAGCGCGGGTAATAACTGTCCGAGTTCACGTACTTTAGGACGAACCTCAAGGCACTAAGAACGCTAAAAGGCCCAACGTATATGAATATGTATGCATACGAGCGGTACCGACACTTCCTTCGTTTCTTTGCGGGGCGTCAGGGATGCGTAAAACGCACGTCACTGGCAGTAAATGTTTTATTACGATATCTAAGCGCACCATCTAGATGCACAAATGAAGAGGAAAGTCGATATGCGAGAAATATAAGAAGAATATCAAGCAAATTAAAAATAGTATCTAAAAATATAATGAGAAGGAAAATATATTAAATTATTAAAAATTCTAAACACAATTTTTTTAATGTCAACAAAATACTTTCATTTCTGTAATTACTTCATATCGTATAAAACAGGTGTATAAGTAATATAAAGTTCTCTTATAAATTCTACTAAAAAATAAAATTTTATTACTTAATTTGTTTGAAGAAAAATCTATTTTCACAATTTCACCCAATGGTGGTAGTAGTGGTGATGATGGAGTGTATGCGGATGGAACGCGCTGAAGGCGAGGAATGAATTCCGATTCTTCTCGAATGCTCTCGATGCGACGGAGAGGAACGATAGTAAGGGAGAGAAAAGGGGACGAAGAGACGAAGGGAGAATAGAATCACGTATCCGATTTCGAAGCGGTGGCCCACGGTGCACTCTTAAAACCGGCCGGTGCAGTCCGCGACGCGGTATGCAGCAGCCGGAATTCGCGGGGTCGTAACCGCGACCTATCGGCGAATATTGGATGCCGTTGCATGCCGCTGCTCACCTCGGCATACCAGTCGGGCATACGAAGGAATGCGTGCCCTACTGCGCAATGGAAAGCTTCCCCGTCCAAGGTTAGATGTCGAGGAGTACGTACGTACACGTCCGTACATCTACGGTCACGGTGAATGGGCAGGGAATGGGCTACGTTCTCCGCATTCTGTTTATGCTCGAAAATCGATACGCGCCCGATCAAAACACGATATGTAAATGAGGGCCCATGGCGGGACGAGGAACGTTTTATTCCAGAGAAATGCGCGACATCGATCCAATTCGACTAACGAGATCGTAAATGTATAACCACGAGCGACGTTCCGTGAGAATAATCGCAATATGTATCTTGTTGTACGTGGTTTCTAAATTATTATTGTAAAAGGTTATCATCATTATCGTAAAAGATTATCATCATTACCGTTATCACGGAATTATAAACGTAAAATAATGATAATCCAAAAACGGTCTTTCGACTCGATAATATTTTCAGATTATTTATTTTAAATAATAAATATAAAATAAATAAATATAGCGATTTTTCTGCTAATATCAGATTTTACTTTTTGAAAGATGTTGTTTGAAAGATTTTACAAGGATGTTAAGATTTATTATATACACACACACATACATATATATATATATATATGTAAAATATTAACATGAATTAACTTTTAAATATACGGTCGCTTTCACGAGCATTAATAACTTTCGGACAAATAATCTTCCTCTCACATTCTCTATCTTCATTTGCATTTAAGAACAACGAATCACAAAATTTGTTAATTACACGTAAGTTAATCGCGTTTTTTTAGCGAGAAACATGACCTTTCAGAATAGCGAATTGGCGATTATACGCGTCATACCATTAAAAATTCTATTATAACAGCGTTGCATCCACATTTAACGAATCGTTATACAGAAAATGCATAGAGTAAATCCGATCTGGGAAAATTGTCGGAGTTTGACTTGTAAAACTCCGTCTTTTCACTAAATCATAGACATAACGCATAAATATTGTTTGTAATTTATTGCTATATGAATACCACTTGTGCATATATCAATTTTAAGAATTTTAACTACCAAACAGATTTTCATCTAAAATTGTTAATAATGACATTAGTAATAAAATTTAAATAGATTTCTCTTGATTAAAATTAATCAATATATTTTTAATTAATAAATATTTTCTAATTAACTAGGACAGCGATTTTCGTTCACGCATAGGTTATACTATTAAAAAAATCTTCATGAATTCGCAAGGTATATCTTTCGCAAGGTCTGTTTCATTTTTAAATTATCCCCATTATTCCAAAATATGTATTTACTACGATCATCTTACAATCAAAACTTTTTACATAATTTTAGAAAACTTATCAAGATGATCTCTCTCTCTCTCTCTCTCTCTCTATATATATATATATATATGAGAGACAGAGAGAGAGATATAATCAATAAGAATCTTATTTTTAGACCGTACAATGTGAGAAACACAATTAATAATAAAAATTCAACAGCCTATACCGGTCGCGAAGCTAGATCTTTAATGCTTTAAATAATTCAATGTGAATTAT
>NW_017256147.1:2048927-2164588 GCF_001594055.1 Mycetomoellerius zeteki
TAAATTTTATATATATTATCCTTGTATATTAGAGATTATAATCTATTAATCTTATTTTAAGATTTATCCATTCCGATTTTACAGCGAAACTTCCATAGACAGATTAATTTATCACTAATATAGGGCGTTTTCAACAAGAACACAGCGTAACACAATGAATCATTACATCCTCATTGTTTGCTAATGTTAAACAAGGATGAAATGATTCACTGTGTTGCACCGTGTCCTTGCTGGAAAACGTCCGTAATAGATCGCAATGGTGCATCTCGGATCTTTCTACCCTAGATATACTCGCCTGCGGGATTTCCTTGGACCGCAGTGCGCGAACTTTCGCCGGGTACGGGAAGTACCCATTGAAATGCGCAGGAACTCGTCGAAGTGGAAGTCACTTTCGGGACTGCCGAAATAACAGCTCGGCGGACAACGTGCTGAGAATCCTCCGCTTGGCGGAACGGCGTCCGGACGGGCGAGATGCGAATTCGTAATTGACGTAGAAGCGATTTCACTCGATATTCGAGGTCCGGGGCGCTGAGTACGACGCTCGTAAAATAAACGCTTGGTATGACTTCCCGCTGCCAACGGTAATTGCGCCCGTATCTGCGTGTGTTTACGAGCCCCGTAACTTAACCCCGCGAGCAGAAACTACGTGTAGGAAGCAACAAAGGAAGGAGAAACGAAGAGGTATAAGAAAGAGAGATTTCGTGCGCAACATAGATTTCATGCATCTCTGCGGGCGTCCCTTTCTTTCTATGTAAGACACGTTTATATGTTCCGCAATCGTCGCGTGCAAGAATGATAATCGTGATTGCATTAAATCGTGTTGAATCGAAAAAATCAGATCGCGATACCTCGAAATCTTTCACAGAGTTCAAAACACTTGGCTCAAACGAGTTGTTCATTCGATCAGGAATGTATGTAAATTACACGACCGACTATCTGCCGTATGCGAAAGAGAAGAAAACACGGTACTCATCTCGCGCTACAAAGTTGTTCTTAACGAGCGCGCGAAATCTCTCTTTTTCGGAAGGGGGATACCTCGCGTGATCTTGGCAGTATCACACGAGACGGGAAGTAATTAATGCCGCCACCAGTTGCGGTGTCATGGCATGACGTTTTGCGCATCCGCCGCGTCGCCGTGGCGAGCATCAAATACATGGGCCTTACGAAAAGAGGTAGGTATGTAACGTCGCCGCGCGATGAATATGTATGAGCGTCAAAATGATAAAATCGTACGTATTTCCGCGCGTCCGTCGTCTCTCCTTTTTTTTTCCGACGTCCGCATAGATTGCGGGAGAAAATGCGGCGGTAAACGCACGTTCGGCGTTGAAACGGACGAGCCATTAGCGTCGATATGCGGTGTTTAAAAACCGCAACCATCCGGAGATGTCAGCCCTAGGTATCCTCGTTTTTCTCCCCTTTTTTTTCTCTTTGCGACGCGATGCCACGAACAAAGGCACCTACGAAAAAAGCGGTAATTACATCCCTATGCGGGATAATGCTATTGGATTTCTCGGAATCCGGGTATACTTGATATCAATAATACAACATTCTAAACGAACGAAAATGCTGCATCGATATGCACGACTGGACTCATGTGGCACAAAAAGTTCGGGGAGTGAAGCGGGAAAGCAAAGACTTTATGCTTGGTAGCAATTCTAGTCGTTTACTCGCGCGAAGTTACGCGCATCAAGCTGTGTTATCTGTAGCCGTAATTACCGTGAGAGAATAATTATGCCACTGCGCGGAAACATGCGCGAAATATCGCGTTACTTTTATATTTTTTTAACAATCCTGAGATTAATATCGTTGTTAACGTCGTAAAAATAATTCCTTGTTTCAAAATAATTCGCGTCCAAAATGTGTAACTGAACCTTATCAAATAAAACGAAAATTTACGATCTTGAAGTGAACACAGGTAATCATGCTGTTAGAGAATTTTACGATTATGTCGAAATATTTCTAAAGGATTGAAAATGAGCATTAAAAAAAACCAAATCCTTAAACGTAAGAAAATGTATTCATATAACAAACACATAATAATTTGGAAATAATTTGATAAAATCGTACTTTTTGCATTATCTTTTACAGTCATTAAAATATCATAATTTTTAAACGTGAAAAGTGCATACGATAATCTGCGACGATTGAACTAATTAGACGCGTTCGACGTGGTACACCCCGAAACGTAATGGAACTGACCTACGTACGCAACTGTTGCACGACATCGCGCAACCCCATATGGTTCAAAATTTTAGTCCCAGACCTGCAGCTCGTTTCATTCTCTTTCCCCCTTTTTTCTCTTGCCGCTTAAAAATTTCGAGATCGAAATTTATCGCAATTCGGTTCATCGGGAAAAAACTGTCAATCCTGTGTCTTGTTTGCGGAAAATGAAAATGAATGAGCAAGAAATGAAAATGAATGAGCAGAAATCGAGCTTGTCATAAGAAAATGCGTTAAAGTTTCTCTTTCATCATTCTTTTTTGTATATCTGTCTTTTCCTTTCACTCTTCCCCTCTTATATATCTTTCCATACACCTTCCTTTAAGTTATAATAATACAGCCATCGTCTTTCTTTACACTCCTTTACTACAGTATTGCGATATTGCATAAATCATAAATAATCATTCTTTATGTCTACTCCATATATCACCATCAAAATCTTTTTTAGATTTAAAGTCAACTTTCGTTAGCATTTTAACTAATTCACCGTTCTTGAATACGCCATTCAATTCTTTTCTATTCTGTATTAACTCGTCCTTTTCTATCAATTATTTTTTCTTCGGCTTCTCATTCGCGATAATCAGCTCGTTAAAAAATCAAAAAAGAAGTTATTTAATTACGAGAGAGTATACGAATCCACCCTTGTAACGCTCGCTAGTCAAAGCTCAGGTGACCCAGGGACTTCGTAACCAACCTTACCCCATGGTCCATTTTCACGGTGAGTCTCGACACGATTTTGTGCCGTGGTGCGTAACGAAAGCCTATGAGGGAAGAGGAGCGAGAAGGAGAGAAAAGGAAAAACGTAGAATTACGGGAAGGGACGAGCTGCGCTGCTACAGGATCGATATGCGCAACATGCGGTTCCCTTGGTTGCGCAATATTCCTATATGGAGGCCTCCATAGAAATTAATTGATCACTCAATCGCATAAATTGATCGAAACAATTATAATTTTTTCTATTTAAAAAATTGTCACATCGATATTCTTGAACGTAATGTAAATCTATTACTTCATTATGCATTAGTATACATATATACTAGTCAATTTTTAATAAATTAATTTATTAAAAATTAATTTATTACAAAATAGTATTTTTTAAAATAAAGATTATAAATAATAAATTATATATATATATATATTTAACGTTAGTACGAATAGTATTACATTAATCTTCAGTGTAATCTAAGACGAAGTTTTTCGAACCTGACTGAATATCGATGACAACATACACGTGTTTATCGCATCACCCGTTACATCCTCGTGTCTGTCAACGTGGACTTGACGGGCTCTGGCTGACGAGAACACAGTATAATTTAACAAAGCTCTCTAGACGACACAGCTGCTGCCACTGTTGTCTCATTGACGCCACGTTGCTCTCACCGTTCTATGAATAGATCGCGGCCGAAGTATCTTCGTTATAACTCCTCGTGAGAGGCTTCATTAAGGCTCCCAACGTATGCTCGAATGCGTACACGTGCGTAATATGCGTCGCATATTTTCATGCGATTTTCATCGAAGAAGGAAATGGCGTTCAACTTCGTTTGAATACGAGACTCATTGCGATATTTTACACAATAACGCGTTGTATCAATAAGTGCACGTGCCAAAGTAAATTTAGGCCATTTTTGTTTACCGTTTTAAACTAAGAATAATTTAAAATGAAAACTAAAATGGGTTACGTAAACAATGCTATAAAGATAATCGCTGCATCCAAGAGTAAAGAAGAAAGAAGAGTCATTTCGTTAGTTCGGGGGCACATATGAGATTTATACTGATTATATAAAATGATTCTCGTAATAGTTATAGATAATCGCAGTTTTTAAGCAAAAAAATTATTAATTATATATTGTCTTGAATTTTGGAAAACATTATGTCAGTGTATTTGTGTTGCATTAACTTTCATCAACAACACATACCTACTCGTTCATTTCAAATTCACCTAATAAATTAAGATTGAGGGGTTCAATTTGAGATATAAATCTTAAAGTACGATCGATATTTATATAAATTAGTCTTAAAATATTTTCAATTTAAAATAATAATCGACTGTTTCTAAATTTATAGATAGAACGCCTCTAGCGTTTTTCCAAAAAATGCTCGGAAAAATTTCAAAAAAGATTATACAATTTCTCTGATTTTCCCCACAGACTAGTTTACGAAGAGATTACATATCCATTTGCGAAATAACGCTTGTGAATTTCGCACAAATATACGCGCTTTCCTCAAATATACATATAACGTCATCGCCTTATTTGAGTTGCATTAAACGGAAATGCCGAGCATATCGTTTTTATCTTTATCTAAACATGTCGTTACGAAAACCATGACGAATGCGGTTTGCGTATACTACCATTCGTACTTCACGAATTATTGTCAAGAGATTCTGTAACAGACATGTTTGGAAGCTTGTAAAAATTTATAGCCACACTTTGTTTTTTAACGTGACAGAAAGTAAAAATCCTTACTTGAATAATACATAAATACATTTTTCATAAACTCTAAAGAAGTCTTAAATATTTTCAAAGAAATAATTGAAAAAATTCAAAAATATGATATTTAATTTATTATATTTTGTAATAAAGAATATTGAATATATCAAAGAATATATATCTCTCTAATAAAATTTACTTACAATTAACGAATTATACCTACTCAATTTTCCATTATAAATACGATTCAAATGATTTTTCGATATTAATAACTGTTTCGGATAAATGCTCTCATTTTTAGTTAATCAGATTGGTTCGACATACGGCGATGCGTGCAGAATACGAAAGTGTTAAATTAAAATTCGTGACCTGACACATCAAGCGTGAACGTGCGATAACGTGTCATACGCTATCTCCGCCAGTGAACATATTAAAGCACGTGGAAAACGAATTTCTCATTAACGTTACAATTTTCGCTCAAATATGCAATGTACGATATCCTACTATACGATAACCCGACCCATTCGGGTATTCCAGCCGTTCGGAAACGTTCGCTCCGAGTCTCTTGAAGTCAGGCAGAGAGCGTGACGTGCTGTTTGTGAGCGCGATATTTTTGCTGAAACAGCACTCATGTCTCGCCCGCTCTTCGAAATAAAAAATTCAATTTTAAGCGTAGCATGGTACACACGAGGGATTGTTTACCTCGTAACACAGGCCGGCGAATCTCGTTATAGTACGTCAACGTGCGGCGCGTTGCGAAATCATGATTTCCCGGGCTTTCCGGGTACATCCGCCTTCAACTCGACGGTTCCATTGTTGCATTATCTTTGGGCGCTGACCACGTCGAGATTAAAGTTTTAAAGTTCCATAGAGAAGCCGAGAAGGAGTCCAGAAAAGTGATGGAAAAGCGTAGCGCATGTCGCGCTTACACTTTTGTAACTCAAAGGCGTCGACGTTAAGGGACATATATGATAATGTTGACATAGCGATAATATTTCCTATAACTTTTCCATTTACTATAATCAGTACATATTTTACTATATGAATTCAATGACGTCTAAATTCATTTTCTCTTTTTCGAAAAAAATTTCGTTTATGTTTTTACCTATGTAACTTTTTATAACTTTGATAATAAATTATATATAGCGCTAATTATATTTATACAATAAATTTTTATCTTAATTACAAATGGAGAATGGAATGATATAAAGAAACTATGCACACCCTCACACGTATAACAATTGCACTATTAATATGTCAACATAAACTGTATCATATTTCATTTGTATAATTACATGCATGATTTTACTTATGTTTAAAAAGTAGCAATAAATACAATACAATAAATAAATATGCTTCATACATGTAGCAATATTAGAATATTCCTATCAATAGCCTGAACACAGTGTGTTATTGCAACTAGTGCCTAAAGGAGCTTTTGGATCTAATTATATCAATTTCTCTATATCAAAGTTCGTTGGCTGCAGACATCATTAAGAGCATCCATTATGCACTTTATGTAATTGGAAACTAAACTATTTTAAAGAAATCAGATTATTTGATTTTCTAAAATGTATAATGACAGTTAGTAGATTAATAACTTCCCCGAAGCTTCACGTCAAGAATGGGAAAATGATTCTACGCCACTGGCTTAAGTTCTCGTTACATACCGCTCGCAGAGTTCATGAAAGTTCCATTGGAATGAAAGTCGGGGCTTTTCGCGGGTGCGGCATGCCGCGCCGCATTTCCGCTCCACTCTTCTACAGTTCTTGTCATCATCATGCTCGTCGTGTGTCTGTCACAATCCCGAATACGCGAATGTGCACCACAAATATAAAAACATCGCGCGGATCGTTTCCGAAGAAAACTATGAATTGTGTATGAAACTAGTCATCGCATCGAGAAACTGATATTAATCTCATATTATCAAAAATAAATTTTTTTAATCAATTACCACAGAGTGATGCTTGTTTTCAATTTAATAATTTGTTAGTTATATTTAATCAAAATTCGTAAAGCTATTTTTGCTTCCTAACATCGAAATACATCGCAAATGTTATTTTCCAAGTCGTTATTTTCAAGCCGATTTTATTATAGTTAAAATTTTTTTCGATCGGGTTAATTTGTAATGTGGTATACTTAATATTCATTTTACTATTCTATTATTAATTAGTTACAATAATTTATAGAACAACTGTTTGGATATTTATGTGACTCACGAATGTAACATTAACCAGTGCAAAGTCTTTAGAAAATCTGGGTACAAAGTCCTTCGAAAACAAAATACTGATAATTCACTCTGATTAAGTTACGTTTGTCCAGCGATGTTCGTTTGTTGCTTATCATACAAAAAATGTGCATGAGAGTTGAAATCGAATATCATACCGAAATATCTGATAGCCGACTACCTCTGTCTTGACTTTTATGCACGTCAGCTCTGACATCAGCTGTAGAATCACAATGATTGTTATTCATGAAATACGATAAGCCCAATAATTTTTGCCAGAGACCACGCATGACAGTAATTCCTACATTTTAAATATCATAATTTTTTTATAGCAATTTTTACTGCACAGAATACAGTATGCGACAGAAAATCTCTGAAAAATTACAAATACCAAATTGGATATGATGTTCAATAAAAAACATCATTAATTTGTATATATGTGTGTATAAAAGTATAAATATTTTATATTAATATATACATATACATTGTAACATAAATGCTATTTATTTTATTTTTATTACCACTTTTATTTAGAAAATTATTTTGAACGTACGGAGAGAGAGAGAGAGAGATAGAGAGAGAGAGCATACATTTTAAAATCATAATAAAAAAATTTTCAATAAAAGTGTTCCATTATTCTGAAATTCAGCGCTTTTCAAATTTCCCTAAAAAAGCTCAATGTTATTTTTATAAATATGCTATGTAAAGAGAGTCTTTTATAAAACTTGCATAATAATTTAAAAGTTATTATTTTACATACATAATTTTGTTACAAAATAGGATGTTTGTGAAGATGAAAGTCTTATTGATAGAATCGTAATTACTTGAACGTTTGTTGTTTGTCCTTTCTGCTTCATGATAGCGCGATAAAGTCCATCGACGAGTACGCCGACTAATTACGTCTAATGCGGAAGGACGGTTCGCTAACGAAGATCCGTTCAGGATTCGCGGGTGAATCGCGTCTGTCCTGGATTTAATCACACCGCTCTATCCGGAGTAGATCGTGACCTCGCGTAAATGTCTTCGTAAATTACTTAACCGTTTCATCAAGGTGAATCGCAGAATCTCTTTAAACCATGAAATTACCATTTCGCGTTATCGATTCGCCCCGTTACACGTTTTCATCTTACACAATAGAATTCATGTTACACAGTACGTCATAATAGAATTTCTAAGAAACTATAAACATGATCAATATTCGAGCAGAGATTTATAAGATATTTTCCTTCTATACGTTTTGAATTTTTAGGTAACCTTGCTCTTCAAAATAAATAATTAAAAGTGTTAGGACATTACGATTTATCATTTTAAGTACAGATAAGTATCTTCATACCGCAACTACTTCGATTTCGCAGCGAAACTTTTCACCACATCTCCCATTACAGCATAAATTCTAATTACTTATGATCCCATTGTATCTTACGAACGTAAACGTACCTTCCACGATCCCTCACAATTTGTTTAAGACGATTCGAGTATTGGAAACGTAAATTCCGTCGTGTGTCGGGTTAACCGAAAAGCCACAAATTCAAGAACACTAGCGATTGAGGAAAGTCACGAAATTGTGTTGCCTGTGAGAATTCTCATGAAATTTCGTGGCAAGTAGCTCGAGAAAGGTAGAGATTCAGGAACGCCGAATGACCTTCGTGTTGAATCGCGAGAATGCGAAGCTCGCTGTGTGTGATGAAATCCAGTTTTGATTAAATCCAATTGTGGACTATATGCAAATCTTGGGATTGGTAGACATACGAAATTCAGATATTGTTTTCACATAAATAATACAATATAATTTTCGTTATTGAATATCTTATCTTTAGATTGCATAAAGATGTATTCAAGTTTCTGCGATTGTATAATATTTTTATAGAACATTATTTCGATGCTCTAATACATTGCTTTAGTAAAATGCTTAGACCAATATGTCAAATTAATATTGACAATTTCACGTAGTTTCAAATATTAAATTTAATTTTCAACATTGCCATATGATATATATACATATATATAATTATTATAGACTTACTATATTAATTAGTGTATTAATTAATTTATAAATAGGATTATTCCTGATTATTTGAAATTTATGATGAGTAATTACACTCAAAGGTAGCAAATATGCCTACAAATTCTTTCCGTAAAATGGAATATTTGAAACTTCAAACATTTTAAAGCCTTCAATCGTGGTTAAGCAAACGTTTGTACATGAATCGTGCTTATAACTGTGTTAGTTTAGCTAGCGCAATTACTGACATGATGCTAGACAAAAGGTACAATTGTACGCACGATTCAAAGACAAACAGCTATTCAAATGCAATTCGTGATTGGCCAAATTTTAAACTCTCGTAACCTAAAATATCGAATTTGAAACCAAAAAAGCAATTTTCAGAGCTTTATTTTCAACAACATATCGTAACGCAATACTTTTCACGAATTTGAAATATATAGCGTCATACGAATTATACTCTATAACGACACGAAGAAAACGACGCACGTAACAGAAGCAAGTTTACCGCGTCATGTACGATGCATCCTCTGTTCTACTTCAGCAGTTCTGCTGCCGTTTCAACTCGTGAGAAAATCAACGAAGTAGCCTCAGACAATCAGCACAATATCCTAGCCTTATTCGCCAATTACCGACTACAATTCGCGAATCGGTCGTTCTTTGTCTAGCTCGGACGTGATCACATAGCAATTTTTTGCAACAACAGCATTTTACTGTCGGCAAATAAAGCTATCCATAGGCGAAGAAATCGGTCGTTAAACGAGATTCCGTTTGGCAAACTAGCCTTGTAAACGGCAAAGGCAATTTCACAAGAAAATCCATCGACCGGGGCATGCACATAAATGTATGTACATGTATGTATGTGTGTGCGTGCGTGCGTGCGTGCGTATCTGATATCGCGTTGGTTTCACTGATGATCGATACCGATATCGAAACTCTATCGTGCATTGCACGTTCGCTGCTCAATTTTTCATGGCGATACTTGTCGATGCTAATGGATGGATAATCTATCCACCCTTTTTTTCGTTCGCGCCATTTCATCATGCACGTTTAATCGTCACTCGATAGTTACATTGCCGAATAAGAATAATATCGTATCGTAATCATGAAATTCGCCGGACACGAAAGTTGGCTCCAAAAATAACGTATCGCGTGCGAGTGAAAAGGCAATAACATAAAAAAGGATATCTTTTATTGATCATAATGGCTTGCATACTACAGCGTACATCTAAATGCAATAACGACCCATTTTATGTCGAAATGTATAGGCATAATATAGGCAATTATACAATGAATTTCAATCATAATTCTTTATCGTGCACTCTTTTTAATAGCGATTATAATCGCTTTAAAAATTAGCGCCCTTTAAAGTGCTTTCTAAAGCGACATTTCCTATAAAATTTCTACATCATTTATTGTTGAACATAAATTTTATAGTTAATATATTACTGTGTTGTAAAATTTATATATTAAATACAGTAAATTAATTGGATTAAAATTATCTACAATATTTGGAAAAAAACAACAGGTTTTCCAATAATAGCAATAATAATGTCATGCATCTCATCGCATCTTTATCTAAAGGAATTCTGCGTTAATGAACTGAAAATATACGCGTTTATAAAAGAAAAATTTTATTTTATGCACGAAGACTTCATATCACCATTTCACATATTCTTCATTCATTTTAGCTTCAACATATACGAACTGTGCACGTTCTTAATATTTCATACGACTTGGAATATACGATGTAATACGTAACGTGAAAAGACAGTAATTTCATATTAAGCTAAAGTATTCGCGTACAGACGCGCGCGTGATTACGCGCTCGTTAAGCACCTGTTATTATTATTATTGTTATTATTATTCTGCTCTCCCCGCACCGTACATTCCCGCGGTCGGATATACCACACCTAGGAGAAATGGTCCCTACCGCGAAATTGCTTTCTGCCGTTTGATCATAATCCAATCGTTCCGCTATGGTCCAAACCGCCTAATGGGTCGCGGAAGCCTCGGCCTTTCGACTGTAAAATTTATGAACGCTTTGCATCTCGGCTCCTATTAGATGCCGCCGTTAGGAATGCCTATCGAGGTCTGCGACTGTTAAATTAATGCAGCCTGTATACCCGTTAAATAATACGAAATATGGCAGTATGGAGAGGCATAGGAACCGACGCTACTATGTCTACATATATAGTGGCAAATTTATCGATGCCTGGGCTCGACGCTCGCTCGTGATCGAGCACAAAATATTTCCTTGCATAGAGATGACGCATGTGTTTCGATTGTCCATGTTCTATCGTCCAAAAGTTAAAAAATCATAAGAAGTAAAATAAGTAAAATTCGATATGTTATCAAAAATAATTAAACAGACACACACACACACACACAAAAGTGCACAAAGTTTTTTTTTAAATCAAGATGATTAAAATTGAGATAAGGATTTATTTAATTGGGAAGATTTCAATATTATGTAAGAAACTATATTTCAATATTATGTAAGAATAATAATTAAATGTTACATTTATAAAAAAGCAATGTAAATTATTTTAATTAGAAGGTTATTGAATGGTTCACCACACTATTAACCGTAATTGCATAAAATTTTTAATATAAATATTGAGAGACAGAGAGAAAAGTAATTAAAAAGTTATTTAATGACTAATATTTATCGATGTTTGAATATTATGTAAGTAATCGTTACGTGTTATGCTAATAAAAAGATATAGTACTAAAAAATTTCAATTTTCTTTCATCTCCACATTAATCCTTTATTTTTCTTTCCTTCATTTCCGATCTCTCTCGTTCTTCCCGAAACATTACAATTAAAATTTTAGTTTTGTAAAAACATAAAGAGCTTATTTAAGTTGGAAAAACTGTAGAAAATAAGGAATAATTGTTTTTTAGCGTGTACTCTGAAATAATCCCAAAGTTATTGCGAGAAAAAAATACCGAGGGATGAGTGTTTTCGCTTTCAGAGAAACTTAAAGCATTTATCAGTCTTTATCCCGCTCGTCTATATCTACGTGTGAAACTCGTTATCTATGCGCAGGAACCTCTCGCTTATGCGGCTTTTTGATCCTAAAATAGCTGAAGAAGTTGGTACCAAGGTTTGTGAGCAAAAATACCGGTTACGTAACGGCCGTAAAATTCTGCGCGGATTAGAAACGCTTGAGTTAGCGATATGCTTTCGCTTCATTCGTCGTCGCGGCTGATTCAAACAACGTATATCTACGAGCGCAGCATCAAATCAAGCAGATTGGCTGAAGGTCATCGATTAAATTGTCCTGAAAAGAGCTCAATTTTTTAAAATAAAGAAATAAAAAAATAAATAAAAATGTAAATGTTATAAAATAAGAAAACCAAATAGAATAAATATATTTTTATGAAATATCCAAAAGATGTAAATTCACAAGAAATATAAAAATTTATATAACATGTGCAGTTTATAGTTATATGCCAACATTTCAACGAAAATAATTTTAAAAAATCAAGAATATAAAAGTTCAAAGAAATTCAATTATATAATTTATGATAAGGGTCCTTTGAAATGAATACTAAAATTCTAAAAATCAGGCATTGATTGAACATTATATTCTTCGAATAGTGTTACGAGATAACCCGCGTCTTATATGGGTACCGCATTCACTGCTATAACATGTGCCTGCTCGTGTGTAGAGTGGTAGTAATATTACGATCACAAAAGTTAGAATGAATATCAGACGCACAACAAGATTCAACCAAGTATTAATATATGGCACGTCGCATTTATGGCTTTTGAGAATTCTACTTTATGAAGACGAGAACCCTGTGGCCTCGAAGCACGATAACGAAGAAAAGAACTAGCAGAAAAAAATAAGAGAGAAGTTGAAATCTCTTATTTTCTGTGAAATAGGAAGAAGGCATGCATGAAGACAATAAGTGTCATCGATCGATTGATGTATTCGATACTTTCGAGTATTCGTTCAATTAACGTTAGTTTAAAAATTAATTGATTGCACGTCATAATTTCGATTAATTAGATGATTATTTAAATAAAGAAACAAATAAACTCTATATACTACAAACATATATAAATACAAATATATCTGGAGAGAATTATGTTTTCTTTAGATAAATACTTTCTATCAACATGTAACTTTTAATCTCAGTTTGACTCACTTTTTATCTTTCTTTAGTTCTAAGAATTAGAAAAAGACAAAAAATAAATTAAACTGAGATTAAAATTAATCTACATTGATAAAAATAAACATTAGACATTCTCCCAGTATATTGCTATATGTATTGCTAAATATGATTATTCAGTTCAAATTTAATGATTTACGTCTAGTGAATAAAGATTTCGATTCGCCAGACGGTCGCTATTTGCCTGTTTAGTTTCAAGTTCTGCACAATATGTAACGCATTCAATGTAAACAAAGACTTAGAGCCAGAGAGCCATGTTTAGCGCTAAATGTATAGTGAGAATTTGCTTTTGTATGTTAGGTACAAGATGCGATAATGCACAACGCCGAGAACCCCCTATTCGAGAACTTTCCCCGTTTAATGCGTTGTGGAGAAATACATGCGTCGCAACTTCTTATTGTAAAGTGTTTTCCATTACATCGAGAGTCCATTTTCATCACGCGAAAAGTTATAATTAATATGGAATAGGCACTTTTAGTTTCGAGGTTGCCGATAATCGCTTACGTATTGTATGTAGCGACGAAAACTATAATAAATTTAAATCTTCTAATGTTACGTAAAAGATGAAAAAATTTTTCAATTTACCATCAAAATTTATCAGAACAAATGCTTCCACATTATAATATGAATTGATATGAACTATCTCAATAGATTTTATAACATTTAGCTAATAAAAATATTCTAAAAATAATTCGCTAAAAAAGTTAATGATACATCACAATGGCGCATGAACCATGCAAAGTGGAGATTTGGTATCCGTTCTCCAAGCTTACCGTGAAATATAAAACTATTTTCTAGCATGCGTGGGCGAAACATTTTTATTCGCCGTGTGCGTATGCGTCAGATACCACAGATGGAAATCGCGTAGTCACATCGGCCATTTCTCGTTTCTCCATGTCCAAACGGGAACGCAAGGATATGGTATGCGAAAAGTCGCGGTGATGTAATACGAGTTCCATGCATAACCACATAAATCTATTTCCTGTCTTCGCTCTACTACACTCGTCGCATCGTTCTTCCTCTTTTCGACTCTACACACCGACGAGTAAATACGTCGGTTAGACTGTCGTGCTACCTAACTCGGCCCGAGGTGACGCTGAAGAATTTGCATTTTTATTGGAACCTTACATCCTGCGGGAAAGACGCGGAGATATTGCTCGTTGCTCGTGACATGCTCTATCAAAATCCACTCTCATGCCGCGTGTACGTCGTCGCACCTGGCCGTAAAAATGGCAACGATTTGCGCGAGTCTGCTTTCATCGGTATTAATTCGATCCGTAGAGCTTTTGATGCTATCGGAAATACAGAAATAATTTATCCCTTTAACAATTCACCGTTTGCAGAATTTTATGCTTACATCAAAAACGATTGTCGATAACGAGATTGTAAAAAATTAAATTGATAGTTAACAATAAAATTGACTTTCATTAAAAAATTCATTTTTCAAATTTCATATAAATTCATGAAAAATAGCAATGTCGACCACAAATTAGACCGCGAAATCTTCCCCTCGCCACCTGTCTCGACCATAAAACTTCGCAATTAATGTCCCCGCGTGGTGCATCGATTTACCGTTTACAGTGCTGTTCGACGGTACACGTCGTTTGATTTACAGCGTTACGAATTTCCGCTCTGAACAGCGCACGTGAAGGCGCTGATATATGTACACGCTATAGATTCACTTGTTAGACGCTGGACTTCAGAGAGCGTGTCGGATTTGCGGTTGCTCTTGAGATTCCTCGTGATAATGACTCGCGCACGCGCATGTATGCTGCGTCAGTCTAATTAATGATATTTAATTAATAATATATAGTTTCAATGCAGCAATTAAATCAATCTTTCACAAAATCGCGTTAATTTTAAACTTACAATTAGTAAAACAAACTCGACATAAAATTATGACGTAACAAAGAAAAATAAAAAACCATACACTAACATAACAAAAAGATTCAAATTATTAATTTTGTCAATAATTTTCTTTTATCACGTTTCAATATTTATAAATGAAATATAATTATAACAATTTAATAAAAATAATAAAAATTTAAAAATATATTATCACATTATATACTACAATTACTATGAAAAATTATAACTCTAAGCAAAACTGAAATGTTTCAACGTATCTCATAAGATATAAGTATTACTAAATTTATTTATTTTACTTTTTAATACAGCGCGCGATGTACATTCATTGTAATCTTCATCATAGATGTGTGAAATGTGATAAATGAAATCTGCTGTTCGCGTTTCATTAAATATTTCAAGCCTTTATATTTAAATAAACATGTGATGTTATTATCTAATAATTGTGTACGAATAATCGCAAGATAGAGTTAGCTCGCGCGTGTATTCGACAAAATATTAATTACAGTCGTTATAATATTATCAAACGGAGCAAACGTAATTTTCATAGTTACGTAAACAGTCGAAGGAAAATGCGTACCGGCGCACAGGATACTATCCGTAGATTTTATTATACGTGATTTGATAACTTCGTATCGTAGGATCTAAAAGATACGTACTATATTATAACGTTGCTGAATCCGCTCCAAAGTGCATCGCGCGCATTAATATGCGCCAACATGCGACCGATGCGCGCAGGGCCGCCGAAAATTTTCCACCGGACAGCAAGCGTAACCCCGGCCAAAACTGTACGCGTTTGTCGCTGGCCCCATGGTCAAACTGGCAACAGTTGACCAACTTTCGTAGCCATTTTGCGCCACGACAAGAGCTCGCCGCGTCAGCAGCAGAAACGCGCCGACTTTTCGAGCGTGGAAAACATTCGCCGGCTAATCCGCGGGCGCGGTGCGTTCAGCAGTCCTGAAAATTATTCATGCTCCGGACTCGGCAAACACGATGTAAAACGGTTCTGGACGATAAATTATTAACGCTGTCGCGGATTCCAACGTGACGTGGAACGTGACGACCAACAGATATGAGACGTTTATTGTGAAAGCGACGCAAGTGAAGTTTTGAAGATCCATTTAAAATACATATACAGCGCACTAATTTGTATCTGCACGTCTTGCTTATCAGATATTCTTAGCAGTTTTATTTTTTAAGTATTTCATGCCTCATTTGCAAAGCGAACGACTATATTATACATATAATATTCATCGTAATATTTCAACAGATATATATTAATATATTATATGTTAAAATATGACGATGTCTAAAATGAGGGTCTTTGGTGACTTATAATTAATAGCAATCTAAATTAATAACGATCTATCGCCGGGGAATTACAAAGGAATATGACGTCGCAGTCCGTTAAGGCACGATCGAAGTGTCATTAAGCGTTCAATTAAAAGAGAGATAATTGCCGGCGAGATGCACTGGCAAAGAATTCCCAAGTTGAGGAAAGGAAATTCTCTGAAATAGACTTTCTCTCCTCGCGCTCCATCGGGTACCTATGTTGATCTCCTTTCAATGCGGCGCGCACTCTCTCTTTCTCTCCCCCCTCTCTCTTTCTTCTCTCTCTCTCCCTCTCACAGTCGAAGCGGCCGGTACGCTACGGTCAGTAACTCTTTCCATTCCGTGACGGTTTGATTTTAATTGAATGCCGGCAGTCGCACAAAATATCGCTCGACAGGACGACGACACCGCAGCAGCTATCGATTTTCCCTCGATTAATTCCTAAAAGTGGCACCTGCCTCCGCGTATGGTAGCGACGGCCGCGACGGTGACGTTTTGTCGTCCTCCTCTCGATGAGAGGAAAATAGTTTAAGGCCACTATTGCTCATTCATTTCCAAATCAAAGGGACCAAGTTAAATGAGAATCGAATGTGTTCCCCGGGAAAGTTCCAGACGAGTTAGCCACGCTCCGCTAAAAGGGCGTTTAATTGAAAGCCCGCGGAAACTGCCGTGACGTCAAAAAGAAGTAATTCGTACGCGTAACTTTCCCGGAACTTCACAAACTCGACGAAAAATTCCCGATCGGGATAGGTTGAAAATGATTGGTTTTACCTTGGACGCGGGTTACCATGCTGTTACAGAAATAAATAATACGAGAGCTCTGGAAGAAGAAAGAGTCGCATCCGCGCGCAAATTATAAAGTAATAACATCGCGAAAATCCGCATAAGACAACCTCCGCTGTAATAGAAGCGGGCTTTCGGAGCGCAGAATTCGAGGAAAGTGAAACTTCGCTAAAGCTTTCCCCATAATCCGCCGATCTCGCCTGACGTGAACCATGGGAATCTTCCGATGAGGCTAATTTCCCCGAGGAAATTCCCGGGGATTGGGAAAATCAGTGGCTCAATCGATTCGGCGCACTTCACTGGAGAGAAATTATTCATCCTCGATAAAGAGAGTAGTCACCTAGCACGGCCTGGCATAGACAGCACCTGTGGAATGAGAACCGTAGATTCCGCCTCGCGCGACGCAAAAGATCAAACTACCCTTTAGGCGTATCGTAAATGTTAGTTATATAATGGTGAGAAAGATATATTCTGAAATTCTTATGAAATTATACTCGATACGAATAACATATTATTGTATCGGGATTCCTATAGATATCTATCAAGTATTTTTAAAAGACTATGTTTAAATTATATAACATATTTGAAAAAGGATAGTAATTAGTTTTCTTACAATATATGAATTACAAATATCATAATATTATGTATCAACAATATCTTTTAAATAACAACTCTTAATAAATTCAAAAAAGAATAATATATTACACTTATTGTAATCGATTTAATGGCAGTTAAATATGTATAGAATTAATTAATTTCTTTCATCATTATTTTATCTCGTGTCTACATTAAGATACGTTTTCATTTTCTTCTTAACAAAAGACTAAAATGCAAAATAATAATTAATTGAACAGTAAGTATAGTAATAAATTAGATTTTTTAAAACATTCTTTGCGTTGGATGTAGTCAACTTATGGCAAAATTTTAATACAGTTAGCTCTGTGATTTAAAATTAAGGAGATATAAAAAGTAATACAATAATCAAATATCTTGGAAATGTTTAAATAGTGCTTTCTAATAAGTCAATGTATATGCAGGTACTGATAATCTCTTTATACGAAGTAGGAATCGCGGTCAGCTAGTAACGGAATAAGCACACTCGTAAACCGCGACTTGTTTGCTCGACTACTTAGCAAAGAAAATTAAAAGGCGCTCTCGCCAACAACCGAGCTGGAAGTAAGAGCACTTTGATCTTTGTCGAGAGCTTGGTCCATATTTTGAAGAGAACTTTAAACTTGCTTTGTCTCCTTCTCTCTCTTTCGTTTCCTTCCACCCCACGTGATAAAAAAAGAAATATCGTTGCCCCCGCACCGAAAAAGCAATTTCTCTCTCCGCCTTTGTTAAGGCTGCTCGTTAAACGAGAGGCTTACGTTTCCTCCACGAAAGCCGTTTGGTGTGCTCGGCAAATTGTGATTTGCTTGCTTGTGGTGAAATCGATCGCGCGTTGGATTCACGACAACAAAGCGATTCCGGCGGCGCGGCGCGGCGGTCAGGTGTTGCCGGTGTTTCGCGACCTTTTATCTGTAATTACGTTCATTAGCGCATTTCTCGACCGATAACGAGCCGAAGTAAACGCGACAAACCGTGGAAATGCGGTCAGCATTAATTACCTACTGTTTAGCACGATCTCGACTAATAGTCGTGTCCTCATACAATCAGTCAATCTTATTAACTGCATTGAGCGAGCTAACTCATTTTAAATTACGTATTACGATCCTTTTTTTAAATATATGTAGTTATCGTTTTTTGTTACGTAACAAACGTTACGTAAAAAAAACATTTCCTCGTATAACGCATATTGTAATCAATTACATATAACAATTCTTTTAATTTAACATCCATCTTGTGTGCAACATACAGTATAATTATATATACTGCTTTTTTATTAGGTCTTATAGGAAACGCTATCGATAAATGATCCATTAAATAGATTTAAAGATCCAGTTAGGGTAAAATAAAAAAAGCGACGGAACCTTTGGCAATGGTAATGTTCGACTCCGATTTAAATTTTTATCGTTCCTTTCCCTTTCAATCGGCCGCTTATCGGTTTCTATGCCTCTCTCAACCTATTCGATCGATACACTCATCGCAGCTTCTTTCTCTCCTTGAAAGTTTGCGCGACTATGAGCGCGGCTGTGATATAGGTGTTGTTGAGATTTATACAGACAGTCTGATTATAAGAGCAAATTTGCATGATAAAGTATCTTTCGCGATGGAAAGTGGATCGTCCCAGCGAAAAGTGATCGTCATTAAAACTCGTCCGAGGATCCTATTTACTATTTTTATGCGAGTCAATAAGCAATTTCCATCTATATATTTGATTGCGTTAAAATCATCAGCTTCAAGAAAGTAGTTTTGGCTCCATTTCACTTTGAAAATCATTGCAGAAAAAAGATGTTACATCATTAAACAAACGTTTGTTTACAGAGATTAAAGAGATCTAGAAAAAATATGTAAATTAGTCCTCTGCCGGCAACTGGGATCTTTAAAGACTATATGATAATAAGTAAAAAATCATTGTTAAAACTTTAACAAATATCTATATCAGAAATTTTTTCAGATTTTTGTATAATCCGAAACAATAAAAAATTTGCTCTGTTTCTCAAAAATTCTTATTGCTGATAGAGAACAGCTAAGATTTATGTTACTGGAGGGTTAAAGATCCTTCTTCCAACTATTTGCGTATATTATACATCAAGTTATCGCGTACGATATTTCACGAACGACGCTAAACAAAATCTCGCATAATTCCGCATCGCTTTTATCCAGACGAATAAAATTCCGCCCATGCACGGACCCTTTGCCACGAACAGATAACCGTGCACGTGCACGCAGCGAAGTGACCCATCTTTTCAGAACGTGATCGAGCCTGGATTTAAATTGTAAATCCAACGAAACGTAACAGGACCTGGCGATATGTGCGCTTTGAAGATGCAACAGGCTACGAAGGTGCACTCGCACGCCGATAAACTTCTGACTCTCGCCGTTTTCCTCGCGAGAGTTGTGCTTACGCCGCTTTCGGACGCGCAGGAACGCAACATGACCGAAAGAGAGAATTGCGATACTGTCTGATTGTCTGGTAAGGGCAGGCGACATCGCTTGTCCATTCGAACAGATAATCGGACAGTCTGGACATTTCGTGTAGGTATATAGATGTCAATGCATATAGACGCGTCTGAATAAAGCAACCGTGCTCTTCGATTTTATTTTATCCCCAGTTGGCATTGAGCAAAGAAATATTTTACTGCTAGAAATGTTATCACCTCAGCTCAATATTATTATTAGCACGTTTTTCTCCGTTTCAACATAATGTTCAACATAAAGACTAACGATACAAATTTCAAATGTCTATGAAAAAAAAACACAATTATATATTCTTTTTTAATTTAAGTAATTTGCGACGCGCTTCTCTAATCATGTATCATCGATATGTATACTACCGTAATACGCCTATCTGGCCACTGAATCACATTGTTGCGTAAAGCTATCTGATTTGAGAACGACGTATGTTACGACGAAGACTCACGTTTCCCGCTTTATTATGAATCATTATCCTTTAAACTCGCGTCTTTATAATACGTTTCGTTGCGTCTGGTTTTTCTTCCCGATTGAGCAAGAAATGCCATTAACTTTCTCCATTATTAACTTTTTCGAGCCGAATTTACGAGTGCTTCGTCAGATCCTCTTTCATTCAAAGCGCTGTAATCTTTGATAATCTCTACCCTATAATACTGTCATGTGTGTATTATTACACACATGTTGTTTTGGGAAACTCAAATTTTCTTTTCTTTTAATGCTTGTTTTAATTGCCTTGCAACATCATATAGCATTAAAAGAGAGTATATTGATTTTTTTTTAAATAAAACATTTAGAGTTCTATAAAAAAATCTGAAATTATTAGAGATACCACAAGTTGACGTTAATTGGAGATATTAGGTTACTTGCTTATATAGCGTACATAAATGTGTACGAGCATGAATCGATTTTATTTCATCTCGCCTCTAGGACGGTTCTGCTAAAGATCACCGTCAAATACTTGTCCGATCTTTAAGAGCCGAACTCTCAAGATACCGTCTTAAAATCAGATGATATTAAAAATGTAATATACAGCTTTGAGAAAACTACGCATCAGGAAAGGATTTTAATACTCAACGATGATGAACGACGTAATTTCCAATTTGTCTCAAGGCACATCATAAACGCGATAATATTATTGTATCGGATTTCGATTAACGCGTTTTTATTATCGTACATTTATTAGCCGTTTCTCACTAAACGCGCACTGTGAAAATATAAATCATCCATAGATACTTTATGTTACTACTACATAATATTTTCTTGAATTATATCTATTGCGACATAAGTTTTATGAAATAATAATAGAGCGATCGATAAAGCATAAAACAATCTTTGATTCGATGAACCAAGTTCATCGCCACAAGCGTAATCCCCGATTATTTGCGATAAAACAATACAAAAGCCATATTGCTCCGATTATAACAGCAATTAACAGTTATTAACATAAATGCCCCGTTTAATGTATTCGGAGCCGTTTGAAAACGGCAAGTTTAATGAGAAGTCAATATTCAAATCGTATCATGTACATCGAGCAATTCGAAATTTAATTTGCTAATAGTAGGGGTGTACAAGCTCTCGTTTACGGAAAAAAAAATTAGCTGCCACAGCTAAAAATTAGGTATGGCAGCTAAATTCAGTAGCATTATATGGACACCTAACGTCGTATCTAGCGAGGTCTAATTTCCATTAGCTGTGAGGCTTAAATATTATCATTGTACAGACAAACATTTTGCTATTATCGATGTATTGATCATTGCAGCAAATGTTTTCTGTGTAACAGACAATTTGGTAGAAAGTACAGTTTCAGCAAACCATATTTAACTGTGGTAGAGACAATTTTCTTTTACACGGACATATCCGATAACTAACAGTGACAACTAACTTCATATTGCTAAATAAATCGATCTGTAACAGACATGCATATTTTACTATCGTGTCCTTATATTAACTACAGCAGCAAATTCTTTGTATGTATTAGCAAATTCATAGCTATAGTAGCTAATGCAATTTCAGCTAATCAGAATTAGCTGTAAACCAGAAACATTTTTTTTCCGTGTTATTATAGGATACGTGCAGAATGTCTCTGCATCAATCATTTTCCATTAAAAACACATACTATTGTATATATAAAAAAATAAATTGTTTTTGAAAAATTGTCTCTTAATATTGGAAAGGAAAATGATCAGGATTTATAGCAAGGTGCAGAAAAGAAAAATTCTTGGCGATTTAGTGGGCTTCACGTTTCCGGCCCAGGCTTTAAAAATATGAGTTTATCGAGTTCGCGGTGGCACCTTAAGATTTGTCTTATAAAATCGGCTGATATTTTCCAGAAGGAGAACTCTTGTGCGGGTTATCGCTGGCGAGAATAGAGCTCACGGAATAAGACCTCACAACGTCGCTTTGTTCCTGTCTCTCGAGTACGAACGAAACAATACCGGTAGTGTGTTCGATGCAAAAGTTCCACGATTCCTGCTTCTGCTAGGCCTCCCGACCCTTCACTGAACCCTCTTTCACTCAAGCGACTTCGCTAACGAAGAACAGAAACTCGTGGAACTCTCGCGACGGGCACACGCATGTAAGCCGGACAAACGCAAACGTGGGCCGTGTATAGAAAATGAATGAAGTCATTCTAAGCGCGCCAGACGAAGACAGTATCGAAAGTAAAGTGAGAGAAAGAGAGAGAAAGAAAAATCTCGATAACTTACTGCACTCCAAAAAGCGAAGAAGAAAACCGCGATGTACCATGATGTTACGGGGCGGAAGTAGCAATTAAAACTGGCGAGTTATATTGCTCGCAGAAAGATAACTGTACCGCCGCGCCCGTAATATACGATAAAAGCACGCACGACTCTAATTCCGAAATAATAATGTAGCTCACGGTTCGCATAGCTGCTGCGATTCGATGATAAACCCGTCGAAATGAACAAATGCTCGATGATGCGAAGGGAATACCCAATGGGAGTGCTTAGCGTTACGAATAGTGCGTTAAATTTGCAACGCTGCGCGACCACCATCGTCTGCAAAAGCGCATGCATATTGTATAAACGTGCGATGGTTTGATGCCTTTTGTAACTCAGCGCGGAATCGCGCGTGCGAGGGGCCGATTATTAATCGCACAGAGGTGAAACACTTTCGCGCGCGCGCACTCTTGTTCCGGCGAATCGCGAGAACAATCGCGGCTTGTTAACGCAACCGACATAGTGATAATGAAGTATTATAATGACACTTCATGCACATCACGCCAACAAAAAGCCTTTCCACCTGAAAGCATCCTCGCATTTATGATGCACTAATAATTTTCGCGCACCTATGTGCTCGAACAAGTATGGCAACTTAATATTGTACATAGTAATTAACACTTTCTAAATAATGGTCCATCATGACAGAGACAGAACAAGATAATTTGCTTAACCAAAGTTAACGCTAAGTGACCCTAAAGCCCTTAAAGTACCTAGTCCTTAAACGAGCGAATATGGGTGGATAACAAGTTGTAAGTATCTATCATATATATGTTATGATGTGCGACAACTAAATTATACACTTTAGAAACACGGTCTAAAATTAATTGAATAGATGTCCTTAAATTAAATAATACAATTAAATTCAAAGCCAAAGTGATAGTGCCTTAATTAATACAACTTTATTCCTCTAAAATGTCTTTTTAAATAATTATTTCCTATGATGTTTCAAAATTATTATCTCATCTCACATGAAATATACATATCATCGAGTATCACTCGAGTTCTTGCAAAACACGTTTTCAACCAAGATTCGCTATCTATATGACAATCTTGTGATGACTGTTCTGATAATTTGCGATCGTTTGATGATACGAGACAGTAAGGAAGATGGCAACAGGACGATCATGACGGAGGTAACGATGACACGGAAATACGGTGATCATCAAGCATCGTAATTATAAGACGAGCGTCAGGAAGATTTTGCAATGAGAAAAGAAGTAGCCGTGATTACTACGAACCATGAGTACGGTGGATGATAAGGGAAATCGGGCGAATCATATCATGGATCGCTTAAAAGCTCGTTTATGCAGAATTAATGGTAACGTACAGGGAAAGCAGACGACCGTATCTGATACTGGCATTTTTCGCTTAATCGCACCGGTCCGACCTCGAGATTGCTACTCTCTACGAGTCTACGATATGAGAGCTGTTTTAGCATACAGCAATCTTTCAGCCTCTAAATACTGGAGATCGCTTCCCGATTCATTATTGTGCAAAAAAACACGTTTCTTTGATGTTTATATCGTCGTTTATTAAAGGAATGTCACAAGTCCGTAAATTCGTGCACGAATATATGTATGAATCTGGTATCGACATATAAAATTTAGTTGTCAACAATAAATATAAATGGGCTATGATAGATCTGTCATAGTGCGCTTTTTATTAAATAAATTAATTGGAATATGATACACGCTATTTTCCTGCCTTTTTTATCTAATATTTTTGATAGAATTAAAAAAACTTTTAATTATTACTTTCTTGTATCAGTAAATTAATACATGTTATCCTGAAAAAATATAAATAAATTGAATGCAGATCTCAAATTCTTAATAAATATTTAATTATAAAGAAAAAAAGAAAAAATAAAAAACAACTAAAAATATTAATAATTTTTTCTATCGCGTTTCAATAATTTTATTTTCTATTTCCTATAAAATATGTAACATAAATGAAAACACTATGAAAGAATTTAAATAAAAGTTTTATATTCTAAAAACATTGCTATTTCGCTTGTGTGAGTTTTTTTACATTTTTTATCTTTATCCTTTCGTTTTTTTATTTACCTAAAAAATAAAATTTCCAAAAATTTAATAAAATACAGTCTATTTAATTTTCCCAATCACTTTATTATTATATTATATCTTCATGATGTTCTCAATTGCATGAAAGTCTTATTTACGTACAGAATGTTTGGCAAAAAGTAGTACAAGATAATATTTTTTAATTAAATTTATTGAAATAATTGTTATTTTTTAAAACATCAATATTTATCATTTTTTTATCAAGCTTACTTTATTAATGATAAAAATATCTCCCATTATTCTTTTGTTTACGTTCATGAATTTATGCCATACATTTCAGACAAATTTAGTATTTTATTCAAATATTAAGATACGAAAATAAATGATGTATTATTTGTATGCATGTTTATACGTACAATAAATTATTAAGGTTGGTATTCATATTTCAGAATTGTGATTATTTAGTTTATTACATTAAATATTATTTCTCATATATTAATCTAAGTCAAATCTTATATTAAATCTAATCTCTGATTAGACATTCTAACCCATTCATATTTCGAGACGATGAATCTACGACTTACGAGATACTTTATTTACTATATTATTATATATTAACTTGAAAAAATATACATATATGTAAACGGAGAGAATTTTTTCTTAGAGTTTACTCTGAAAGTATGATAGTCGTGGGACAACATTGTATTTCGAAGAATTATAATGCAAATCTCTCTCATTCATTAATAAAACCACAATAAAATAAGTTTGATTAATTTTATTAAAGTGCATGGTGAAAATCTTTAAAATATTGTATTGTACCATATTTTCAGGGTAAATTTTAAAAGAAAATTTTCTCCGTGTACGTAGAAAACTACATACATCTTCAATGTATCTGAAATAAAAATCTGCGCTGATTCATTATCTCAAATTAAAATAAAACTTAACTCACCGATATGACGCGCAGCAGCGGAGTTGCTACACCAACTACGTTGATCTACAAAATACACAAATATGTCCATATTATATGTTATTCCAGCATTCATAAGAATTAGGAATATGTTTTACTTAACGTACGCAACACTCGCGTGTATCATTTCATTTTTTTAAACATTTGATAAACAACAAGGATAAAATGTGCTCACAAATGTTGCGAACATTAAATACAACGAACCTTAGATATTTCGAGAAACAGTAGATGCACAATTTGTTACCCTCTAAAATCTTTGGAGTGGACTCTTAACTATAGAAAGTGATAAAGAGTGACACAAATAAGCCATTGTTAAAAAAGAATGGTTCAATTGTCAATTTTTAAGAGTGAGATTTCACTCTTTGGAGTTAGATCATACTTCAAGGATTTTAGAAAGTAGAAATGATTAACGGTGCAGGTAGTGGATAAAATAATACGTTACTCACCTCATGGTTGCTCCGCAATTGCCCGATGCCTCTCCTGGGCCTCTTCCTCCTCTCAGATTCTTTCGTTGCACTCACAACACTCACTCGCGGTAACAAGGTTAGGTGCAACTGCACGCGCGCTAATTATCAGATTCCAACGATCGCACGATGCTTTAAACGGCACTTCAAGTCATTAACCACCACGTATCGACGTACGAATGCGGAATTTGTATTACGCCGGTTGAAAACAGCATGGAAAAAAATGTGATGTTTTACACATCACGATATCACTCGACTCGCAATCGACGCGTTCTTTATCTCCGACGTTCCGTGAATGATTGAAAAGCTCTCGAGGATAGAAGCGGCAACTTCACACCATTGCTTCAATACGACGCGAACGCGAATATGACTGTTAAAAATGCGACGAGTCGTCCGAAAATATAACAGATTATGCACCGCATGCACTCGATTACGCTTTCGATCGGATAAATCCCGTGCAAATACATGCATTGGCAATATAATAAATGACTCAATATGCCACGGCCTTTCATTGCTTAAACCTAACCTCTCAATTCGCAGCACGATTACTCCGAACCCTTTCAACTCGAAGACAAAATGAATAAATCGTAGCAAGAGTTCACGCAGAGACAGTACGAATCTCTATCGCTAAAGGAATAAGCTGGTAAATGAATCTCATTATCGGCTCGCGATCGCGTTTTGAAAGTAATAATATGACGACGCACGGAATATCTCACGGCGCGACTCGCCGGATCGAATGTCGCAGTACGAATGGCAGTACACTGACCTTGCGTAAAAACATTCGGCCGTTAGCGACGAAAACAACTCCCAAGGCCGCGCGCCAGTTTTACTATTATTCCCGGAACACGTAACGTACTATGAAATAGATACACGCGAAAAGATATCTACGCAACTTTAATTTCGAGGAAAAAATTATATCATTCTTCGTGCTATGATCTGCGGGTTTTTTTTGGCATTATCTAAAATAGCACTTCAACTCAATTAAACTAAGGGAATTTAAAAATTGCAATAACGATTATTTAAAATCTAATTTTTAACAGTTATGTAATTTGATTATTATTTAATTTCTTATTTTTTAATTTATTGCCCACATTGAAAAAAATGTTCGGAGGTAATGGCTTTTCGGAAGTTCATCAAAATGTTCTGATTACAGAAAAGCTCAACAAAAATGACATTTTCGTGAAACCGAACAGAATTTCTGGTTTAATTTAATTTAATTAAAATTTCTAGTTATCGCAACTAGAATTAATTTCTATTTGTCTTTCCCATCAAAATATTCTTGTTAGGCTCTTCTGTTAGTTTAATCAGAACATCTTTTTTTAAGTGCATAAAATCATATGATACTTTGTCTCTTGAGATAAAAGAATTAAAAAGAGTAATAGAGTACTAAATTAATTTACATAAATACTTCTCCAATTAAATTGAGAATAATTATCGTTCTGTAAATAAACGTTAAATTTATTATCCACATATATCGAGTTTGAAAAAGATTAATTTCAAACATAGTGTATCATTGCTTCGTTAATCAATATGTAATACAAGGAAATTTTACTCATTATTATTCAGAGTATAAAAATATAATAAAAAACAGTCTTCTAATCCCTAGTTGGAATTTGAAAATCTATTCTTAAACATAAAGTCAATTTTTCCATATGAATAATCATTCTTTCTTAATGTCACTCTTGAATTATACATAATTAAATATTTAATTGATACAAAATAAAAAAATTATATTAATGTGTACATATAAGTATATCTACTTTTAAAATCGATTGTTAAAACACGAAGAACAATTAAAAATAATAACTCAAATTATATGTATATCAAAATTATCTCAAGATAAATTCGATCTGAGTTTCTCAGTCGTTATAAATATAACGTAACGATCAATTGACTTTCGAGAGCTACTTAAATCATGTCATGTCTCCAAACTGGTTTTAATTTCTAATCTATATATTATGTATATATTATATTAACACTAAATATGATAATTAATTTTTGTACTTTATTCATGCAAAATCAACATTAATGCCTTCATATATTACGTTTATTACATGACATTGTCGCGTTGACACAATTAATAATATCAATCACGATATTATAATTTTGAATAATAATGCCTCTCAGTCTCCTATTCTCTAAAACTTTTAGAGTGAAATCTCATTCTTGAAGACTAAAAACTGAGCCATTCTTTTTCAAGACTAGCTCAATTTTCACTCTTTAGAGCGAGATACCACTCCGAAAAATTTAGAAAACTCATGATAGTACAGTCATTAATTATGTCAAAGCAACGTCGTACCTAATCGTGAAAGATAACAAATAAATGTAATATAAAAAAATGTGTTTGGTGTCGATTTTTTTGTACGAACAAAGTATAAAAATCCACTGTTATATTTAGTGTTAAAAGAGAATAAAAACTAAATCAATCGAATTTTTGCATTAATCGCTCCATAGATGACGGCTTTTTCCTGCGGCATCTGCATGCAACATGCGAGCGGATGTGTTCGAGAGAAAGTTACGAACGCCGAAAAAACCATATGACGAGGATCGACGATCCCGTTGTGCACGCCGCATAATGACTCGATTGTAAATCCATGCTCGCGCGTTGCATCATTCATGCGGCCCGAGGGCGAGAGAACGCCATATTTGGCCCCGTCTCATCCGAACCTCTCTCCGTAGGGAGGGCTATTTGTTCATTAATCTTATAACGCAACTTCCCCTCTTCTCTTCTGGGTTGCAGGCGCATGAATTACCAATGCCGGCTACATACAGCGAGCGCCGCAAGTCCCTTATCCCGTGCGCGTATGTACGCGCTCGATGAGTGGAGAGGGATAAAACAACATTCACACACTTTTACAGGAGTATTCCATCAATGTAAAAAATCACGAAAAATATCAACATGAAAACAATTACTTGTTTAAAACGTTTACGTGTTATTTTAAAATAACAGATGTTTCTCTACAAATTTTATTTTTATTTGTAACTTTAAATATATTACCAATTACAGTTTACAGTATAAATTTCTCTATAAAAATAAATTTTATATCGGTAACTGATAAATACGAAAAAATTTATTACATATCTACATTTGTTAAAGTTAGCTGTTTTAATTTAAAGATAGATATTTCCATAAAAATAAGCCTACTTAAAAATTATTAGAAGAAAATAATCTCCAAATGTTTTTATAAAAGGATCTATAAAACAATACCAGTAGTTTTAGGATATCATTCATAAACTTCTAAGAATGCGGCATAAATTCACAGTTGTAACTATCATTGTTTATACTAACAATACAAATAGGTGATAAAGACTCATTGTTTATTATCTTCTATTTACTAAAGACAACGATACTCAATTATAGAGCATGTCAATTATAGATGTAAACGTACACTTTTACACGCTCACACGTCAGTTAGTAGCACGCGATATTTTATTGTTAGATTAAAGCAGCAGAGAGCTGTTGAGGACTGATCAAATAAAAAGAATCTACATTTTTAGTACCTACTTACAATTTTTTCTGTCGTTCTGTTTTAACAACGTGTGATTAAACTCTTGATTTAACTTTATCTAGAGCAGTACGTTTAAACACAAATGTAAAACAGATACATCGTAGGACTATCCTAATAGAAAACGTGTAGTAACCCTACGTATTACGTAGGCGACATTTGGATGATGCAATGGACCATGTGAAAGGTTACTTCAACAAAATACAACGTGTAAGCATTCGCTAGGGATTTAAGGATAACGACTAGATAACGACCTTCCCATCTTCCTATCTGTAGAACAAAATCAACTTGGAAATATAAACATTCATCGGATTTGAGAAAGATAAACGATTTTCTCGAAAAATAATTTAGAGAGCGCAGAATACGGATAGTTCTTTTGTTAAATAAATTTAGATTATTTTTTCACAGTACATCGCGACAAGCTTTAATAAATATTATATAAAGCAATTTGCAACGCCTGTGTTTTTTTTTAGTAATTGCTATCTACACGCAACAATTGCGAAGTTTCCCCTTAATGTCGCATAATGATAAATTGAAACATTTGCACTTTATCTTTTACGACGTGAAAGTATAAAGCTGGTAGAGTAGAATGATTTTAAGGCACGTAAAGTTTATTTAATGCTCACTTCTGTGTGTAAACGAAGATCTATTCTTGTAGCAAGACAAAGCCAGTTGTTAATGTCAAAAGTTCTCTCAGAACGACCAATTAAATGCACAGCTAATTTTGAGTGTTACGTCTCTTAAAGTTTGATCTTCTCGATTATTATAACTATACAGTAATTAAAGTTATGTAGAGAAAACATCAATTTGCTGTAGACTCCTAATAATTTTAGAGAATACTATTACAATTCGATACATATAATGCTAATTTTTGTTAGAACAGCTGCTTTATCTCTAACGATTTAAGCAATATTTACTTATTTGCGCGTTGCGTGAATTTTGATAAATTCGTAGTGTTATCTCGCAAGATTTATATATTTGAAGACTTATATTCTCTACATAAATTTACATGTACAATTAGAATTCCACAATTCGTTAGAATATTAGACTTTAGTCAAAGCAAATATTAATGATAAATGATATAATTCAAAAAAGAGAGAGCATGCTTTTCACGTGATGAATGAACGCTGCGAAGAATTTGACATCGACGTATATTTGTTTAAGGAAACTGTCATATCGATTTTAGACGCGTTGACTGCCGTTTCACTTTGTGCATTGTCTCAGATATATGATGAGACCACGTCACAGTACGCTATAAAGGCAATGCAAATATTTCATTAGTCACGTCTGTACATACGCATTAATCTACATATATAATTGCAAAATGTAATTACGATCTACTGCTAGAAGTAATTAACATTGCGCAATACAACTCGATAAGACGCTATTTCGAACAAACAAGTGGCAAACAAGTGGCGAACTGACACATGTATGTCCTAGATTACGACACGTGCACGCATGCTGCGGGTACATGAAAATAAAATATTTCTAAAAACTTACGATATGTTTGATAATATATACGTAATATGAAAATACCATATGAATTCAACATTTTCGTTAATCCGTGATACATGATGCAAGAAAATTCTTCTGTCAAAAAAGGATATACTTATTAGAGCGCCTTTATCGAAATGCCGTAATATCATTTAAATTCCGAGTAACAGGAAGTAATTTAACGTACTATCGATACATAAGATAACATCAATTCCACGTGCTGCTTACGCGTGACGTTTTGCTGACAAGCCCACGGAATCGATCGCGATCTCCTTTCACCTGTCGTTAATTTTCCACGTATCACGCCACATGCGACAGTCGAAATTTATCTCGTGGAAACAGGAGCGACGTAGCGGTCTAAAAGCGGGCGGTACGTACGTATGCTAGCCGTGAGCGACTCGTGCTGCAGATTGCGCGGCACATTTCGCCGACGAGACTTTCTTCGCCACAATGAGAAGTGCGCTGGTGGAAGGGGGGGAGGACAAGGGCTCTCGACAATAGCGTAACGCGAAACGGTACGCGTCGGGCTGCTAAGTGCATTATGCCTCGGCGAAGGCTGCAACGAGCGAGCGGAGCCGTGTGCACAACAACGGCGCAAAACGAGGGGTGGCACTGCGTTCTATAGACCTCGCGTTTCGTCTTTCTTCTCTTTTTTTCCCTCCTTTTCTCCTCTCGCTCCTTTCACCGCGCTCCGCCGGCACACACAAGTGGAGTCAACGACTGCCGCGCGAGAGGCCCATTCATGAAATTTATCAGGGTAATCGTCGTTCGGTTACGCTGCAACGAGAACAGGCTACGGCAGTGACCATGTCGCGTACACGCGATATGTTATTGTACACCGTGTGTCACGCATGGCCCTCGAGCACGATGATTCTCTCTCGAAGAGACACTTTATGGCGATCCGGTCTGTCTTTTCAGAGATACCTTCGACGAGCGTACCTTTTCATTACAGTCAGAACTCCTTTGTTACGGTACTAATCGATAGACTAACGATAGACTACAATGCTTATTGAATTTTGTAATTCGATTAGATACGATATCGTTTAGATCTAGAATATGATATTAATTCGAAGATTTAACGATGAATCAATCCATCAGAAATCCATTAGAAATATATATTTCTATTTTATACTATTTCAATAAATCCAATTTTTGTTGAAAATATGAAAAAATATATCCTACAACATATCAAGTTTTTGTTACCGTAGATAAATATTAAAAATTATTTCTATACGTGGATTCAATACAAATTATATCAAATTCAACATAACTGATAATAAAAATTCAATTCAAAACTAATATATTTTGCATCTCAAATAAATTTTTAGATGTGTGATAACCAATTTCTCTTTTTAACTTGTACTTTTCTCCGTATTATTAATTATTTACATTTACAATACGTTTAAATATCTTCCAATTGGATACATTTCGTATTTTAAGATAGTGCTTAAATAACACGTGAACCGAGGTCAGCGAATTTAATACTTTAAATTGATGAGAGCCATATTGAATCTCGCTGTATCTCGTTGCAGTTTCACGCGAATGACTCGATCAATCGTGCACATCGCCAAGCCGACTTCCGAAATACAAAATGGTTCGGTCGGAATATAAAAAGGGAACAGCTAGCGATTCGACGAATATACACACGCCCGAAAACAAAACGGTGGCTGACAATCCGTCATGCCGCAACAATGATCCCGCGCGTGACAATCCCCGCATCCGGCAGCGGTCAAATTCAACGAAAAGCCAGAAGAGAGAGGAGAACCGGATTATCCCACGGACGATCTACTGGATTTCGCAAACACCGAGGGCCTTATCCGTTATCCGTGGCCGCTCGTCGATCACGCTCGGCGAACCGGTAAACCGCGCGAAACCGTCGAGCGACGCTGTTTCTCGGTACAGAATTATTTCGAACACGAATAACAAAAGAGTTGGAATGTTGAAAAAACTCATTAATATTACCATACACACATCAATTATTTTTCAGACTATAAATAAGCAATAAGATTAAATATCCGGTTCACTGATGTATCATGAACGAACTTTCACATTATTGTACTTGAATTTATTAATCCTCCGCCGGCAATATTGGATCTTTAAATAAAGACATCGAGATATATATATATTTTTTATTGCAAATTCTAGTAGATAAATTTAAATTTATAAGAAATGAGTAAAATACAATCCGACTTCTATGATGGTAAAAACTCATTGTTAAAGCTTTAACAATTATATTACAATTGTTTCAGATTTTTATATAATCCGGAACAATAAAAAATTTTGCTTTGTGTTTCTCAAAGACTCTTATTACTGATGAAAAAGTTCAAATTTGATGTTGTCGGCGGAGGGTTAATTTAGATCTCAAAATTCACGTACATGTATTCGCACTTTGCATTTAATGTTAAAAGTAATTTCGACTATTTTTTTTTTAAATCCTATCCAATGTTGCGTGCAAATTTCATGCAAAACCACTAAATCTCAGGATTACGCCAGGGTTGATGCTAAATGCGAGATAAAAATAATAACAAATATATACGAACATTTTCTGTTACCTCCGGCATAAAAGATTCATCCTCTTTGATTACTAACAACACCTACAAGAATAATACATCAACATTCCGATCCGTTCGATACATATGGAAATTCGAATCAAGGCACTGCGATCGAAGCAGCGCGGATGCGTCAACGAATAAGCGGCCGTCGATTGCGTTCTCATGCGAAAAGCACACGCAGCGTACGCACGCAGGTACGTACGCGGCACCACGGCATGCGTTGCATTCGCAAAGGCCGCAACGACAGTCGAGGGTTGGTGCGTCGACAACGCGCGCGATAGCCGGCATTGTAGAGAGAGAGTTCAATGCGCTTCGATGACTATGACGGAAGTAGAGGAGCGAGGGGGTTCAGGGATAGGGGAAACGAATGGTAGGAGGGAGGTATAGCGACCGAATAGCGGCGAATGCAACGATGCACCGCGTATGAATATGCACGATAAACGGGACAGAGTGTCGCTTCGAAAGAGGCTGAAACAATTCAGTGCCGCCGGAACTGCGTTCCTTTGTACGGCACGGGAATCGTCAAAGAGACAGGGGAGATTGATAAAAAAAAGGAATAAAAAATGGAAGAGGAGGGAGAGTGTGGCGCATAGTGATTGAGGGATCGTCCGTCAGTCGGTCGGCATAATCGATACTCATTTATGCAAAATACGACCGTTTCTAGTTGTCCGACAAATGTGCACACTTCAGCACATACGCGACCTAAATATCACACATATCAATATTCTATTCTTCGCCTATGTACCGTTTCTAATTACATACATATTTTCACAATGACAGATTAAAAATTACTGACCGTCTTATCGTTCGGGTTATCATCATTTACACACTCGTCGCACGGCTGTCTGGTACGATCCTTTGTGTTACAAATCGGTCGAGTCTCGCATGATTTAACGGCTATAAACATATACGATCGCACTATCATATTGTTATATGGCATCGATTTTCAAATACCAATCCGATTAGCCTCAGCGAGTACAAAGACTTAACTTTCTCTACTCGCTAGATCTTGAATATAATACTGTTAAATATCAAACAAGCAATGGTAACAAAATCTTTTGAATTAAATAACATTTTGTTATTTTTAACTTCTATGTGTGTCAAAATGTAAATCAATCCATTTCTGTGGTTAATTTTAAAATAAACGACACTGTATAGTCCTTGAATAATAAATTAAATTTCAGTCAAATTTAATACATTTCCTTGAATTAAATTATTTAGTTAATTTACAATTAAAACAATTCCATTGCTTTAGTTAAATTAACAACATATTAAATAGGAACAGTAACGATTTATAAAAATGATTAAAAATAAATTCAAATTGGGTACAATTTGATTATAAATTTGCCAGTATAGCATAAGCATGTATTTTATTGTACTTTAGATATTTACTACATTTTATCTTTATAATTTATTATTTATTTCCGTCCAAATGTTTGCTTTAATTATTTTCTTCGTACTTACTACGAAGACATCTTAGACGACATATATGACATATATGCAAGCATCTCGATCGAGAGTTCTCTATTCTCTGAATGCGCGGCCTTCGTCACCCGATAGCGCGGCTGCATTTCCCGTCCCTTATTTCCGCCTACCACGCCGTACTTTGCACCACCCACCCGCTATCTACTGCTCCACCGGAGCTCCGATATTACTTCGGCGTTGCATCTGCAGGGAGCATGCACACGCGGAGGCGTCGGAGTCGCGTTATATACGATTACGCGCGAGAGCATGACAAGCCCAGGCACGGAGGACAGAAAGTCGATACTACGAGAGAAGGATACGCGTCTCGGCGGCCCGTCCTCCCGTGGATCGACCGATATATCGATGCTCTCGCGCCCGTCGCACCGGAGAGCGTCGACCTAAGCTCGCCGATCGCGTTGCTACCTCGAGGGAGTTAATGGGCTGACCGCGATCAGTGGTACGCGAGCGAGATTAATTATCGGCTAAGAGGGAGAAAGCAAGAGAGAGGGAGAGGGAAGGAGAGCGAACGAGAAAGAATGAGAGAGAGAGAGAAGGGAAGTGTTTAGGATCTCTACATTTTATGGAATTTTAGCTATTATATACACAGTCCTTCAATAATATTAAACATTAAAGAAAGAGATGCGAATATAATTAATTATTACAAGAATTTTGAGCAATAATGTATCCTTTCATTTATTATTGTAGTCAGTAGAATAAATCAGATGTTTTTTCCTGAATTGATATAGTATGATAGTAACTACGTGTATAAATGTTATATCAACTACAAATGCAAACACACACACACACACACACACACAAGAGTACACGGAAAAAAAAGTAACTGTCGTAACTAAAAACTGCATATGATAACTAAATAGCAGGTGTATAAAATATGGAGAGCTAAAATGTAGATATTATAGCTAATGTCTTAGCTGTGATATCTATTATAGCAGCAACAGCAAACATTTCGCTGCAGTTTATAAATTTATAGTTAAGGCAGCAAATATATTACAACAAACTAAGATTAGCTGCGGCAGAGAAAATCTTTTTTTCTGTGTACGTCCTTACTTTTTAAACTTTTTAAATTTTGAAGCAAAAGTACGAGTTAATGTGCTCTGACTTAATTACGAATTGTATTTGTAGTGGAATAGTGATTAATAAGTCGATAGTGTTTTAAAAGGCGGTGCATATATCTACATGCGCAAGTAGATTTATGCTAATCAAAATATTCCAAGCATCTATAAATCCACTTTCGCTATTACTATGATAATCGTGGTAATAATAGCGATGATGGCTACTAATGATTTCTCATAATGATTCAATTTTTGTATGACGTGTACAAAATGCTGCTGCGAAAATACGCGTAATACACATTAGCAAATTAATGAGTAACCATTACAAAAAAAAATCATTAAAAAAGCTAATTTTACGAGTTCCTTTTATATACCATTTAAATATTATTTACCATTTAAATATTACATACTTATATAACTTATATAACTTTTTTTATCACTGAAAATATACCCTGTATTTTTTCTTGATATTCTCAGTGAACCATCGGAGCATGATGGACATCATTTCCGTCTTCTCGTATTTTACTCTATTTATGCAAATTGCAATTATATACATGCCAGACAATTCAAACAAGAAAAAGGTAAAATGAAGGAATATCTGAATGTATAAATCAGAGGTATTTGATACCTATCATCACTACAGCCATATCAATATCGCATTCAAAGTGATACGACGCTGCGTGTTTCGCAAGCGACGTAACATCGAAACAAACGGCGTATGAAAGATAGCTCACAGTCGTCGCAGCTACGATAGTGTTTTCAATGCGACACTTGTGTCATCGATCAACCGTGTCGACTCGATTGTAACCGAATCGTTATCGAAACACGACTATTAGCGATCACCGTCTTGCGGCATTAAATAACCGCTATTAACATTCCATTTGCATGCGTAGCGAGCGTGAGTAATGACAGATGGCAGCCTCATTAGTATCATTGAAGAATGGCGAGTCATTTGAGCGGAGTATCGGGGTCTGAAGGATCCTCAGGCAAAAAATCAACGGCTCCACGGCCGTTCCATTTTTCTTGCATATGCACGGCCGTCTGTAATCAATTCAGCCTTTAGAGGAATTGGCGACGGAAATAGCAACACCGAACCCAGACTGGAGAGCCGATCAATGAACGCTTTCTCTTCGCCTTAGCTCCTTATTGCCGAGCTATTTTTGCAAGAGGAGCATAACGACCGCAAGCATGCACGTCATTGAGTACAATTGGCCACATTGTCGTAGGAAGGCACGCGGGTCACACGCTGATGCATAACCGTGTCATCGATTAATCCACGTCTTAACGGATCTCTAGAATTTGCAAACGCAGATTTCTAGAGATCCGTTGTTAGATATATATTATACTGATCGATAGAATAAATACGCTTTAATTAAATGATAATCCGAAAGACTAAAATCTTATCAACATTTCGTATATTTGAATATCTTTATACACAATTAAAATTTATATCTGAATTAAATAAATGATAGACGAGATATAACAAAAATTCTTTGTCAATTTTTCACACTATTTAACAAATTAGTAGAAACTAATGAAATGAAGAATACTAGAACTGTTGCATGTGCGAAATTACATAACTACGTAGTTGATTTTATTTATGATAGGAAACATGCAAAGAGCGTGATGCTTCAAACGGATTTCATAAACGTTTTATCATAACAAAATGACATAATAGAATGAAAAATAACAATTAAATTTATCGAGAAAGACATCAAATATTCCAAACAATATTTCTTTTTCTCTTATAGGTGACAACGTATATATGTATTTTTAAACAATTAGTAATATCAAAGGATTCTATAGAAAAATTATTGAAAGAGCAGTTTATAAATTGTACCTACAATTCCAGCTGAAAATTTAAATGTGATACTTTCGTTCTCGTTTTTCATTCAGTTGCGAAAATCGATTTTCTACACGAAATGTTCCTATATCTTGACCGATAAGATGCTTGTGTGATTATGTAAGTTCACAGTAGGGTTTCGCGATAGAACATACTTTCACGTCGCTTTATGTTCCCCGGATCCCATGCATCAAATTAAATTCATAGCGTGTAAGAAGCAAAACATCGGGCATCGCAATGCCGCACGTTGCAAAGCAGAACATCGTGATACCACCGCAGGACTTTACGATTTCTCTGTATTACGAACTCGCCTCGTTCCTTCGCGCCAGTCTCACGCAAAGTCCTGAACCCTCAGCAAGCGCAATATAATCGGGAATGGTACCACGGCGACTCGTTTGCATCTCAAACGTGTCGAACGAGACCGCTTCTTCTCGTGCGGAACAGGTATCGATCGACAGAATACGATCGAGAACGCGATCGCAAATCGGGCCGACTTATTCCCGTCGTATAAGAACGAACACAGGAATATCGCGCGAGATCGAAATAGAATAATTCGAGCAGTGCCGCTTCGATAAACGAAATTTATCGCGGCCAGGTAACCCGCCACGGCTTTACTATCTCGTTGGAAATGGATAATTTAGCCAGCCGATAGCGCCAGGTAACGAGATTATGGCGCTGAAATCATATCGGATCGAGGAACACGCTTGCTGGAAACTTGCAGCACCGGACTGCTTGCTGATGTTGGGTAGAGCGTAACGTGCGTGACGGGTCTGCGCGTGGAAATAAAAGACGCTAACAGCAAGCTGGCTTTTTGGTAACGGCAAATAACTGTGTTTACGAAGCTCCCTGGGATGGCGTTGTTATGTGTACGTATTGCGTGACAGCCACAAACTGCAACCGTATACCCGGCTATCGGACGAGCGCAAGCGAACGGAAGGGAAAAAGTCGGAAATTTCGCATACAAACGCTCTCGCGAAAATGTTCGATGCGCGTGAAACGCGCTTCGGGGAATAACGATTTATCTGGGCCAAATTTCGTATACTATAGCCAGGAGAACTGACTCGTCGCATTTTCCGTGCTAATTAAAGTAGCATGTAATTGAAAAAAATTTAGATAACGCACATACCGGGTTTAACGTTCAGCGTAATTCCATTGGTTTTACGTCAAGCGTTGTAATACGAGGGTAAATCGAATAATCCATGATGCATATTTTTATTCAAACGAAATGAAATGATAAATCGATCGTAAGACATCTACTACATACACTACGGAACATTCTGATAAATGTAAATTAAATTATCGTTGATAATGCGAGATGATAATATTTATCATGAACAGATTTTAACACGAACGATATTCGGGTCGTGAATTATTCCCGCAGTAAAAATAATTTAGATCGATCAGAGAAAATGGGATAAAATTGCCAACGTAGATTTAGGAGATTTTAGGGCCAGGTTGGAACTACATGGAGATAACAAAAATAGATACATGCCATCTGCTCGTAGTGCTTGTCTATCTACCCTGACCACGGAAACAACGCGTCCGCCATCTGCTTTTGCAGATGTTCTATCCACTTTGTTCTCTACTCTGTCGTCAAACAAACATTTCTATCTGTATACGTAATCCTGTCATGAAACACTAAAACGACCATCATCAACGCGAAATAATAGACTTCAAATTGCGTTAGCTAAGTAAATCGTGCTCGCGTTCCTGGCTGAATTCCGTTCGATACAAATCCTTAAACCGAAATCCAGCCCTGGTACCTCTGACCGTTTTTCTCTTTCATTTATTCATCCGTACTTCGCTGTTCTCTTATTTACGTCGCGACGTCTACCTTTGCCACAGCGGTAACCTTTGACCTCCCGTTTAAGAGAAACCCCGCGTCCCGCGTAAAATATTCACTGTAGAGACTTTTGCATCTAGACACAGGTGTCCTAAAAAGTACATTTGTCGCAGGTAAACGAGAGGAAAGCGAGAAGGAAACCGGGTCACAGTATGAAAACGACGGATTAACCTTTCGCCGATCATCAAATCGACCTCAATGGACACTACATGCTGCGGCTCTAAATTTAAAAAATGGACCGCCCGATTGATCTTCGATGGCTAACAATAACAGAAATGTATCCGTCGATAAAATAATACCGTTAACGCGAGGCATGACATTTCTAAAATGGCACATTGTCAGCTAGGGGAATTATTTCCGTACACGACGGAGACGATTTCTTCCTTTTAACTGGGTTATATATATTTCTTAACCTCGGATAAATGTACCTTAACGTAGCTAGTTTATCTACAGGGTGTCTTAAGAGCAGTGTTGGGTAGTATCTAGATACACGTACAGAAATACACTTTATGTATTTGAACCTATACCTAAGATATATTTTAAAAGTACCTTACGAAAGGTCAATATTTCGAGAACTCATGGTATCAGTAATTTTAAACCAAAATGTTCATATGAACGTGTTTGTTTTATTCTGAACAGTTTTCGAGATTGAATGTACAATTGCAATATTACTGTTACGAAAGAGATACTACGTCTTTTTCTCATAATTTATTGTACAAGAGTGATACACTTTTTAAAGTAAATTTCTAAAAATTCCACTGTTAACATTAACGCATTTTTCAACTCGGAATATATAGGACAATATTAATGTAAACATTTTTACCTAAAATGACAGATACCACCTCCCAGAATATTGATCTTTTCTCCTAGGATACCCTAGTTTATCTAGTTAATGTGATGTACTCTGAGATCAATATTAATCTATAAATATGCGTCATGCAACACAAAGATCATGTCTTTATTTTCCAAGTCTATGCTAGGTTTGTACGTTACTACTATTCTAGCATTTATTGTTTATTTAACGTATGTCTAAATGCAATTTTGAACTTAAACAGATTCAAACCATAATCATATAAGTCTAAAATACTCTGATAAAAATTTAAAACATTCTATTAACAACCAAAAAATTTACGAGTTTAAAAAATGAATTTAAACAGTAACTATTATGTGTATTCATATTTATAAATATAGACGCTTATTCACACAAACATAAAAGATTGACTACAAAAATGAAAAAAATAAATGTTACGAAATGCTCTTCAAAATCAGACAGAATGTAAATAAAATTATTTATCAGAAATTTCTCGAGCAATTACTGTATATAAGAAGAATACATTATAATTTTCCATTGAAACTCCTGAGAGCTAGCAGGTATACTAGTAGTGTGTTAATTATAACGATGTGTTTTGCTAAAAGCTATGGTATTACTGCGCTGGGATATTTCAACAACGACTGCTGACTGCGTTGTTGAAAACGCTGTAAACGTTGAAGCTTATGCTCGGGGCTAACACGCGGTAAACAAAGCTGCATGTTGTAATTGGAATTACAACGATCGCCGGTCGGAGGTCGTTTTAATATGATTCGACGTTCGATCGTCCGTAATTATTCCGCGTCCTGCGTAATTTGTATCATGCGCAGGTACCTCCAATAAAACATACGACACCCAAATCAATTTTTAATAGAACAATGCACGTGTCGTTGGTAAAAAGCGATACATAGTTCCTTTATAATAATCTTTTCACTCCCGCAACAATATCCTCAATCAATTTTAAAAAATAATAGAGATACGATATTTTTTTAATTTTATTTTTTATTTTATATTTAAAAAAATAACTCACGTGAAATGTCGGCTTTTCATCCAAAATATCTATTTATCCTACTAAAAGAGTGAAATAAAGTCACAGTTGCGTTTTGAACGAAGAGAAAATACAGTAAGGAAACGTACATCCATATTTTTCTACAGTCAAGCAACTTACGACAACCGTCACGGTTTTCCTGCGCTCCACCGTTCGTCGGAATAAAATTTCTCGTTGCACACTCGCGTTCTTCACTGCGGGATGTTTTCAGTCTAACTCGGTCGCTCTCTCACGAGACGGTCGACAATTTACTGCCGTTATGCGACCCCGCGTAATATCGCAACGACGGTAAAAACACGGCGCTTTTCCGCAACGCGGAAGCGTACCGCGACAAAGCCCACCAAAGGCAAGAAACTTCAACGAGAGACTTTGGTTTTCTGACTGTTTCTCTCCTCGGACTGCTATCGGAGCGGTTCCCCCAAATCGAAAGCGACGGATGCAACGGTAACATTCCGACATCCCGAAGAGGTAAAAGGGTACGCGGAAGGCAGGATGAAGTTTGCGCGCGTTTCTCGAGTACTCCCGCTATCGTATCTTGCCGATACAGCAACACAAGGCAAAATTTCAAGGCGTGTTAAGGAGGGCGTTAAGATATTAAATCCGAGAGCTATGTCGGGCTTCGGGTTCCCAACTAATTATGGAGTTGAGTGCAACCTTAAACCCCAACCCTTCTTTCCTCTTATCCCCTCCCCATCCTCTCCCATGTCGTGCCAAGCCCGCTGCTTCAACGTGGACCTATTGCCAGCCATCCTCTCGCAACCCCTTCCTGGCCCGCAATTGATTTAAGACTTCACCGGCAGCTGTGCGAATGCGAAATTGGACGGGAAATTTGCTTCGCCTACTTTAACTCGTGCAGCCCGTTTCTATCAGCGATGGTGCAAGATGAAAACGAGAATGTAGGAATTCAGTTTGATAACATCGGGATGTCCGGACAATCATATTGCACGTAACAGGAGCAAGTCTCTTTTGTATGTCTTACCTGGAACAAAAAAAATTACATTTATGAAATAGTAAAAAAATCCAAATAGATATATTTTTAATTATTTCGATTAATTTAATCACTAATTTAATTAATATAAAATTCAATTAATAATTAATTAAAATACGCAGTTATTTTAAGTAGATATAAATATAATATATGGTTATATTTTAGAAAAAATAAGATTTCTTGAAAAAAATTTTAGAATATTTAAAAGTAACTTGTCTGTTATGCATTTAAGTGAAAAATAAAATAAAATATTTATATGCACACAATAAATGATTAAGACAATTATAAACAATTTTGTTTCAAAAGTGATGAAAAAGTATGTTTTAGCAATTAAGTAAACCTAATAAGAAAATAGCTTAATTATATAGACTTTATGAATGTGTCATATGTGAACAGGACATGTTAATGCAACTGTAAGTTTATTCGCTGCTATAATAACATCGATCGCGAAAATTAATTTATAGTAAATCTTAAGAGTAATGAGAGCGCAACAAGACAGGCAAGCTATAGCATAGTGTCAGTCTACAATGATTTATAAGGCATTATGATCTCTAACGACCAGTTTGGTTTAATGACCCGAATTCCTTAGTAAATCTCTAACGAAACGAACTTCGAGAACGAGAGCCCTTGGGTTAACTTCCGCTCGGTCGCCCCAATTATCTAGCGCATTCTAATGATCTAAACGATTGCGCGACCACGATGGAACGTGTCATTCCACGTTAGCGCAGGTCAGTGAGGATGGACGGTCTCATCTCGGCCATCCACCGATGGACTCACGTTGTTTGCGCCGGAAAAAGAAAAGAAAAGGGGAAAGGCAATCGTAAATTTCTAGAAAGCTTTTCTAGATAATGGAATTCTCAAGACCTAATAAAGCTTTCCACTCACTCTCTCCTCAATTCTCCCCAGTGTTTTACCACTTGATATTCAGTTTCTTCCGCTAACGTCTTTTAAAAATACAATTCTCGTAAAATCCAATGGCATACGCTTTTGACGCACTTCTTATGATTCTTACGGCGTATGAACGTTGGTCAGCAAAATAAATGAAAAATTGTAATAAATTTTAAAAAACGATTAATTTAATCAAAGAATATTGCTGAGTAATTTGCTTGATATCTTATGGTATTACATAATCTAGAAAACACCAATGAAAACAAAATACGTACTCTGCTTCGTTATCAATATCTTCATAACTTATTAAATCGTACTAAATTTTTCTTTTAATGAGATTCTTTCTAAATATTATGAACCATAAGTATAGTTAACACATTCAAATATTTAACTCAAATATGATAATAAATATATCTTATGTAGGTGTAATTTTTAAAGGCATTGACACTTTAAAAGTACGGAAAGATAATTATACAATTAATTATACAATTAAAAAATACGCCCAGAATGTAATTTGTAGATAACCGCACGATGGTAAATACATAACACGTGCGAGCTATAAATATTAATCCTATAATTAGCTCACAAAGTGATTCACGCGACTCATAAAAGTACTTTGGTGTTATTTATGTAGTGCGCGTGTCTCACAGTATTTGTGTATGTGGACCCTCATTGAAGCACTTCCCCGGAAAAATCATTTTTCTGGAAACGCAAAATTGCGCATGCAGAAACGAAACGAGGGTTCAGAAAGGGTCGGCTAATTGCAAGAGGAAAATAGAAAATCAATGCATAATAACAATGGCGAATCATTTAAGAGGAAATTCAATATATAATGTACAATATATACCTACTTAAAAATTGTTAATATATCTTTGTTATAAATTCTTATTATATACATACACGGAGAGAATTTTCTTTTAAAATTTACCCTGAAAATATGATAGTTGTGGTACAATACAATATTTTAAAGATTTTTACCATGCACTTCATTAAAACTGGTCAAACTTATTTTATACTTTATTGTATAATAGTTTTATTAATGAATGAGAGAGATTTACATTAAAATTCTTCGAAATACAATGTTGTCTCATGAATGTCATATTTTCAGGGTAAATTTTAAAAAAAATTCTCTCCGTGTGTATATATATATATGTACACAAATGTGAAATGTAAAGTAAATTTAAAGCTAATACGCGGAAAAGTAAAGCAAAGTATGTCAGTTTATTGCCACTGCCATGGCCATTACGTATTGCGCCAGAATATGCTTTTAAGCCAAGTATGCCGGAGCGTGACGGAATGCGCTAAAGTCCGCCAAATTACGACACAGTGCGCCAAAGTAACTGTGACACCCCCGATAGTAGCCGAAGTAAACGAGATTAAGGCTGCTGACTGAAGTACGTTAGAGCGCTTTATTAGAGTAGGTCAAACTATTCCAAATTAGTCTCTACTCTGACTACTCTGCTATAGCTTATTTTGGTGTACTCAAACGATCGTCTAGTTATTGAACGAAAAAACCGATCATGCGATTATTGAAACGAACGTTGAATCTTATCAATGTTCCACAATATGACAACAGCACTTATCTGAAATTAATTTTTAGCAAAGCACTTATCTGAATTTATTCTTAGCAAAGCTATAGTATTTATATTAAAAGCGTTAAAAAAAAATATCTTGACATCATAGAGCAACAACCGAAGCTTTGCGAAGCTGCAAATCATTAGGAAAACATGAAGAACGTTGATTGGCAGCAAAGCTTACACAAATATTTAGCCGACGATCGACGATGGTCTCCGTCTTTAAAAGGTGGTGCACCATAACATACTACTACGTGGCTTCAAAGCCATTTGTAAAATGTCCCTCGCCGATTCCGCAATTTTAAGAGACGTATCGGTCTCGTTTACCGTGCGCGCTGTATTTTACGACTGCTCCCACTTCCGCGCAAAGTGCTCCTCGCCGCAGTCGATATATTTCATGCAGATGTTGCCCGAAAGTAATCGAGGTAACTCGATACGGACTCCACCCTTAAACGAAGGAACTTTTCGAGACCTTCGGTGGCGTAGTAACGATCTTTCTTAGAAATCGTTTCGTATCCCTCCATCGTAACACGGGCAAAATGTCGATCGTTTGCACCGGTCCGTTCGGCTGTTAGGGTTTGTCGAGGAATACCAATGATCCAAGAAAATTACAAGGGAGAGCGAAACAAGACCCTGGCTTATAGTATATCCGAGTTTTATGTATTTCTGGACAACATATCAAGCATCGACGAGCGAAAGATTGGTCGTTTCAAAAAAAATTTTATAATGTAACACAAAATCTGTAATAACGATAGTCACGCAATTTTCGTTTTAGAAAGGCTAAAACTCTAATAAATTTTTAAATCATCGGCTCTTCAAATTTTCAGAAAATTATTTTTTTATTTAAAAGCAATAGAGAGAGAGAGAGAGAGAGAGAGAGATCATAACAGATCATAACAAATGAATTAGTTTTAAATAGTAGCAGATTGCAAATATTACGTCAATCAGAAAATTAATTCTCCTATAACGTTATTTACAAGCTATAACTGTGTGCTGATCGAAACGTCATCACGGTAATCGATATGTAAAATTGAAATTTTAACGCCATTTATTCATTCTAAAAACAGAAATTCTCTTCCATCTCATTTTCAATGTGTCTCATAATAAAAATCGGAAAAATTGTTGACGTGAACGAATTGTTATAGCGATCATCGCTACTATCTCGGAATATTTTTTTACATCTCTGATACTAAAGTTTTATATAGAGTGTGTTTTGGTTCATTACACATCGCTTTATCGATAGATTATTTTATGAGCATCAATTACGCAAATGAGACACATCAATTAATTATCAGAAATGACACTGTATCAATTAATACGTAAAATAAAGGTAAAAGAAGGATATATAAAATTACTGGATTTTAACCTAAACGATGAACCTTTTTATGAAAGTTTTCTTATATTTTTTGATATGCTGAATCATTTGCAAATGTTTATTTTAAACTAATCTAATAAAAACATGTTGAAAATTGCATTAAAAATAGCACAATTTCATCAAAATTTGATTTTTTATTACAACTGTGTATACCAATATTTTTCCATTAGCTTAGCTTAAAATAAATAAAACGTTTGCAAATGATGCAGCACGTCAAACAATATGAAAAAACATGCATAAGAAGGGTTCCAACTCGTTTAGGCCAAAATCCAATTTTATCCATCCTCCTTTATTGCAACACACATCAATTTTCAAATTAAATTAATGACAACATAATACTAAAAAAAAATTTATAATCATTTTCACAGTTTAATATCTCAGAAGCTCGTTTCCTTTCCGTCACTTAATCCAGCGATTCGAATCTAGAGTTCAGTTCGCGTGCGCCTAAATACCGACCTTTGCGTGCGCTCGTACATACATGCTTTTTTTGTGTCGTGTACGACGAATCACGTGCACGCGTGCACGCGTTCGTGTTTACCGCAATGAAATCGATACGAGTTCTTTCGACGAGTTCTTACTTCGAGACGGCACCTCTTAGGAAAGTACAAAGGCGTTCTGCTCCAAAAAATGGTTCCTACTCATTATGAAATGATTTTTGCTTGCGAAATCGGCTGTGCATTTACGTATGCCAATATAATCATCTGCAATTTACATAAATGCGTTCATGCGAATTCTTGTTAGATGACAGCCAATTACAGAAAATTTGCTGATTAACCTTGAACTTAATAATTTATTCTATATACAAACACATATTCTAAATATACACATTTTAAACATTTTAATTGAATTTTTTTTATTTTATCAACTCTTAGATTAAATTATTGTAAGAAGCCTATTTTCGCAAATAAAATATTTTTCTTATTTTAACCTTTAGTTAAATATATGTAGGTATATCTAAAATTTGCAACATGATTAACCCTTTAGTAACACACATTTTATGACGTATACAACACACTGGTATTGTGTAAAAATATTGCATAAATATAAACATATTATAATAAATTTTCTTCATCAATGCCAGATATAAGGAATATAATGGTAACAAGAAATGTGTAATCTATCTTTATTAATAAAAAAGTTACAGCACATAAAGTAAAAGAAACAGTGCAGTATAATATGTGCCATATCTATAGTAACACCGAAGAGTTAATAAATTGATAACGCTTTTTAATAAATTGATATATCTTACATTTATATACTAATATTTAATATATCATCGATATATAACTTGTAAGATATACACATCTTGCAAAAACATTATCGCAATAATCAAGTAAATATTGAATCATCGTTCTCCCCTCTCTCTCTCTCTCTCTCTTTCTTTCTCGTAGATAAATCTCTTTCCTTTAATCTTGAATTAACGAAAAATTAAGATCATTGCATTTTATAATAAAAGACGATAATAAATTGCATAACTTTCTGTCTCGCATTGCGATATTATTCATCGATCTACTATTTAGAAACAATGTAGAAGAATTCGTATGACTTAATTACCCTGTTGGCTTAATTATTCTGTGTCCTTTAAAAGTAACCGTAACATCGCATATGTATCGTAATTTACCAACGCTGTTCCTACATCCAGGTTGCTAAAGTTACAAGGCGATATAGGAGTTTGTTGGTCGGTGAATATACGTTCACAACGCGGCGTAAATCAACGACACGACGAAGGAAATAATAATGACTCGGGATACAAAGTCCTCTCATAGATACTGGATAATCTACACCCTTGTTTTCTTTTATGCAGAGTATTATGCCACGTCAATGAATCATCTTGTCCGCCGCGTGGAATTAACGCAAGTCTCAATCTCGGATCGTCTGAATGGATCTCGAAAGTTAGTAAACCTTCGATCGTTATTTCGCTCATAAACATACACACTTTCAAGAAACGTTCCGAGCATGAATAACGCGCGCGGAATTTACACCGGGTGGATCCCTCGAGCGCGTGCTTAAAACTGAAACTATTTTCAAGCAAAGTAAATGCAAATGTAAATTTTCTAGAAAATCAATATTTATTAAGCTCACGCGTGCTTATAAACATCAGTTTTAAAAAATAACTATGCGAAGTATTCACATAACTCTCAATGATGAATATGCGAAATTGTAACGCGAGCTGTTTCTGTTGTATCTTTCTTATGCATCTCAAAATGAAGTGAGATAAATGTATAAAAATAATTTATTATTATTACGATGCAATGAAAAATATAGAAAAGAATACAAAAAAAATGGACACAAGTTAGTGGCACTGAATTATTATTAATCTTATTCAGGAAAAGCTATAAGATTTTAAAAATAGACTCGCATCTTCTAAAGGCTTTTAGATAAAAGTGCTTTTGTTCTCGAATGTACTCTACAATTACGAAACAATGTCTTCGATCGAGAATACTTCCTAATACGTCTTGAGGAAGAAGAATATATCTTGCTGCGCATAACTAATTTTATTGATAATTGCTCTTCTCCCTCGCGAGCACAATGAGCAACTGCAACGAGAATAGGAAAAAGACTCCACGCATCCATTGCACGCATAAAGCAGCGTTCGATTAAATTATCGCCTCGAAATGACTCAATGACGCGATTACACGAACGCGTATAATTAGCTCTATCGACGAAGGAAACGCATATATTCCTCGCAAACGGAAAAAACATAAACACCGCAGTTTTGTTCTGCGTGCTGCGCCATGCGCAAACATCTGTTGGCGCGGCGTACAATGAGAAGAACCTTCGGAAAGCGGGAGCGCGACGTGAAAGACTGCTTTTATGCGAAGCTTTACGTAACCCAAGCGTACGCGCCGTTCGATGCGCCAGTTAGGTGTTTACATCGGACGGCGCGTAACGACGAAGCATATGGCGTACGAACGCCTACACGCGTGCATCTCTCTAATCGAGGCATACAAATAGGGATGAACAACGACGACGTCGATTAACACGGCGCGCCGTTTCTCATGCTGCAATTCCATTAATCTCATCGTGGAATTTTCCCAGCTGCATCCGCTGAGAATCGTACTTGCGTTTCTTAATGGAACTCTTGCAAGAGTTACTGCAATTATTTCACTAATCGTCCATTATGATATACTCCGGCTTAATAAATTATTAACTGTTATCGTTATCACAAAGGCTTTGTGACTAATTGACGAAAAGTTTTAAAATAGAACTTCAAAAATGAATTTTTATCTCTAATTCAACTTTTAGTAAAATATAATATAAACTTCATACTTTTATTCAAAATCAGTAACCTTACAAGATCTTCTTTTGCAAAGAATATGATAGACATATCTCTTTTATTGATTAATTCGTTTTAATCGTTTTATATGAAAGTTTAAATTAGCTAAAGTTCAATAACAGTCTTTCAATAATCTCTGAAGATACCTACGTCCGATACTTCCCAAAATTCTTGCATTATTCGGGAATTATATTTTTTGTTTTAGATAGTTTGTTCTCGCGAAAAATTCTCAAACTCATCGAGACTCCTCACGGCCGAGTGTTCCGAGATGCATCCGAGATGCAACGAGAGCGAGATCGATTTCGTAGCGCATAATAGCGAACGACGATAGAACAATGCAACACGGAGCGATCTGGTGGCTTGATTGACTCAGGATTCTTACGCGCCGCACAAAACCACCTTTCCCATTACACTTACGTAACCGCGCACTTACGACGCCGCCAATGCCAGCCAGGTATTTACACGGTACGCCGCGTACGGACTCGACGCATTCCGCCGGCGTTCACACACCCACGCATGTATGTGCAACGCGCCGTATCCTCGCCCTCCTTGCCCTCCCTTGCCTATATTTTCCGCACATGCTCTCGGCCCGTCCGTGGGACACGAAAGAGAGCGTCTCGCTTCGCTCCGCTCACGCGCTATACGGGATGTTACAATAAGGGTGACGTCACTTCCGGAATATCCGGCACAGACCGAGAGGAGGAAGCTAGGTCGGTAGGTTGGTAGGTAGCCAGATGAATCAACCGTGCGGGTTAACACGCCGTTCACATATAGACTGTTCCAAAACTACCGAGTGTACCAATCATTCTCTTTCATATTTAGCATTTAGATATTCCTTTGTTTTCAGCTTTGAGAACACATCTCCGCAATAAAATCTTTAATTTTTATTAAAAAGTTTAGTTAAAATCAATTAGAAAATAAAATTCTTTAAATCTTATTCAAGCTTTTTGATCTTTAAATGTCTTTTCAGTATGCTATACTGTTTTTTTCTTCAATGTCTTTCCAATACTTTTTTCGTTATTTGTAACTTTTTATTAATAAAAATACATTTGCTTGGTATCATTCTTTAATATCTAACGTTTTGATTTAAAAAAAAATCATTACAATATGTTTATTTTTATGAAAGTTATAAACAATCGAATTAAATTGGGTACACCAGTGGCATTGTTCCCTTAGTGAGATATTTAAGAGTTAATTAATTAATTAATTAATTTCCCAGGTTAAATAACTTCATTTCTTTAGTCAATGTCTCGCTGATGAAATAATCACTATTTTTTAGTTTGTAAGGTGGTAGAAAAAACATCTGATGAATTTAGTACAGTCTGTAGCGTACGTTAAAGAAAAGGATTATGGTAATCGTTTCGGTGCCCAATGTCGTTGTCGTTAACGGTACGTTATGGTACATTTTATTACGTAACGATCGTGCTGAATGCGGAATGTTTACGATTCCGCAAGGTTCTACTCGACGTTGAGTAAGACGTAACTTGTCCGTGAGCAGCCATAGCGAAAGTACTACGTACTATGTATATGCAAGGTTACAGGAAGTGTATCGTGAGAAAAGCCTCGTGATTATTAATATGGCAATCGAATAATTTTATTTCCGACATCTCCATAAAAACAAATGACCTCTCAATTTCTAATATGGAAATATTATGCTTTTGCATAATATAAAAAACGCGATCATTATCTATTAAAAAAATATCCTCTCCACGCGTTGCTAAACAACAGAATTAAATAATCGTCGTAAATGTCCATATAATTAATTGTAAAGCATTTATTGAGTTTCGTGTTTTTGAGAGATCTCAAAATTTACATTATCGATGATAGAAAAATTATTTAATTGTTCGTGCAGAAAACGCAGAAACTAATTCGACCATATCCGATGGGATACGCTCTGAAGTCATAGATGGTCTCACTGTCCCTCGCTCACCGGAAATTTTGAAACGACGTTACTTTCCGTGCTTCCGTGAACGTAATGCAAATACGAATCTTGTCGACACTGTGCCCATTTCCGTGGATTAGGAAGAGACCGACGTACGTGGCGAGGGGTTCGAGAATCGAAAGAGGAATATCCGTCCGCTTAACCAAACGGCACTTCGTGCGGTGGAGGAATGGATCGAAACTCCTGCTGCTAGGATTAAAACGAGCATCGATCGAAACGGCAAGAATTATCCGCTTCTAAGAGGAATTACGGAATCAAATGGAAGCGGCAGGAACAAGCCGGGGAGTGATATCCATATAATTTTATCGTAATCGGATGTCTGAGTATTTGAAAATTCCAGATTAAATGTCACCCTTCATTTATCCATTCTAAACTTGAATCCTTCGTCGAAATCACATAACATATTTTTGCGATACTATTGCTGAATTTTACAAGGGATGAACAGCATAGAAAGGTTTAACACGTAACGTTATAGTCAGCAATTTATTGTAATTTCTCATCTATTTTCCATCAATGTATAATAGATTAACTTTAATCTCGATTCAATTTTTCATCTTTTTCTAGCTGTTAGAATTAGAAAATAATAAAAAGAGTAAATTAAACAGAGATTAAAGTTAATCTATATTGATATTAGATAGAATATCCGAAAAACGGATATTAGATAGATTAATAATTAAAAATATATCATATGTTTCCAACATTTATCAAATTTGACAAAATTCCTCACGATAAAAAATATGGTGTATTTACAATCGCAAAGTTATATCGGTAATCCTCGTAGCTCAGGTAATCCAAACTCCAGCAAGAAAGTTTTAACGATTTCACTGCCGAGTAAAAATTTCCGGCAAAATATGAGAAATCGTCGAAACTTTTCCGCCAATCCAAATTGCTTGGCGTATTATGAATGATCGACAACATTTTCGGAATCCTGCGAGAAATTTTGGAGAGTAAAGTCTGCGGACGTATTTATCATTTGGATCGGTATCTATCCAAATACATGCGAAAAGCAATTTTTTCTTGCGAAAACCTACAAAAAGTTTTCTAAAATATTCACGAATAGCCTAAAATTTATAAGATAATGAATTTTCGAGTGCAGAAGTCGCTATGTCACCATAGTCATTCGAGAGCTATTTTACCATTCGATGGCCAAATCCCCTTGAAAAATTAAAATACATCAGAATGTAAAATTCTACCAACCATGTTTTGCCACGTAGATTTTCCAGGACACAAAAGACTTTTCCAAGTTTTTATAAAAATAATCCCGCGCCGGTAAATCGATTTGTTGTTCGAGGTGGAAAGAGACTTTTACTCGCAATTGCTTCGATTCATAGAGTAATACTTCGATGAGCTTTCGATATTACCTGACCCTATCCTTTCTTATCTTATTTATTTATTCCTCTTGATGTCGGAAAAGTAAAGATAATGATAATAAAAACGCCAAGATCGCATGCGCAATATACTTTCCAACATGACAGCAATAAATTCAAATAACGCGCATATTTCATTTCATGTCGTCCATCAAGTGCCATCATGAAGATACGATCGCAATTGCCATTCTTTCTACTGATAGTATCGTTCGCAGAAAAAGTTATACTGAATTTCAACCCTTTGCACTCCACCCTTTTTTCCTTGCACGCAAGCTTCGAAGTTCGGTCCTTTTCTACGTTCCTTCATTACGGAGCGTAAAGCAAAACATTAAAAATCATGACAATGCAAAATTTCTTCTTAACAAAGAAATAATGATTTACGAGTGACTATTAAAAAATCTCGCTCTGCATTATTGTATCATGAAGCTAAGTTACAATGATTGAAGCTTTTAGCCTCTTGCACCGATGAGACCTAAGTTCTAAGTTAAATGAATCCCAAGTTGAGTTAGTTTATTACCCCTCTCGAACCTGTAATCGTACCGTAATGTAGGCAAAGAAAAAAAATTAATTTCTGGTTTAGCGTTATCTCGCATCGGCCTCTAATTTAAACCGTGCGTCGCTAGAACCGGTTACCAGGAGACAGCGTGCACTCGCGTGACAGCAAAAGTGTGAAGCAATGACATCTAGAAAGGGAGGAATATATTCAAATCCCGGTTTTCACGGCCTAAAGCCTGTTAATAACACGTGCGAGATATCGTGCGATACTTGCACGCACATACCGTAAGAAATGACCGTCTCTGCGTAATACAGGCTTCCCTCTCTTTGATTGTGAATAGAAATTCTGCCTGCGGGTCTCCGAGTTAATCGTCTTAACAGCAACGGCGGTTAGTAAATAGCCAAGGATATTGACCGCCCTGAACATACACGAAGCGGTCGGATAAGCACGTCGTAAAGCAGTTAACGAGGATCGCCGTAGGCCGTCCGTCGATCCCCGTCGCTAATTATCGATGCGTCCCATGTCACAATTATGGCGCGCAGAGATGTCAGACGCACGAGATGATCCGACAAGTTCTTATTGACGCTAACTCTTCCGGTTAATAACACGTGCGCTTTGAGACTACATGGAAACAGTTTTGCTAAATTATCTAAAAATTTAGCTAGATACAGATCTGAAAATAAATTTGGTTGAACCATCAAAATAATTAATGTAAGACATTTAAGCTGATTGTTAGAATATCAAAATTTTGTAGCATTGCTCTTCATCGCTTGAGTTTTCTACACAAATATTTTGATGATTTAATAAAATTATTTTCAGATTTATATATATCTGGTAAAATTTTTAGATGTTCAGTAAAATCATTCTTTCCATGTACGATGATTACGATGAAGTATTAAAAAATTTAGTTAGATATAAATTTGAAAACAATTTTGTGGACTATCAAGATAATTTTGGATTATCAAAATAATTACGTGGAAATCTCAACGTGATGAGCAATGCTGTGTGTAAAAAAGTTTTGACATTCTAACAACCAGTTTGAGCGTCCTACATAATTGTTTTAATGATCCAACAAAATTATTTTCAGGTCTGTATTTAGCTAAATTTTTAGGTAGGTAATTTAACAAAATCGTTCTTTCCGTGTACTAATATCACGAAATGAGAACTTAAACACGGATAAATAATGGCATTTATATGCTGAACTTTAATGTAGATTGTATAACAGAATTGTTACTGCAGGATTTTTTTAACAGTAAGACGAATAGTATTCAACTTTTATAAGTTAATATAAGCTATAATATGAATGTATTGCTGTATATCAATTCATAAATAACTGCTATTATTGATTATTTTAACATTGTGTATATTTGGAATGTTATAACTTTTGAATGACATTCATGTAAAAATCAATATAATTTCAACGGAAATTCTCCAAAGGCTACCAGGATTGTGTCAATAAGAACTCGTGTATTTTATGAAATTTTCAGGCAAACGATATATAGTCATTCATCATATTTAATATTTGCAAAGTTGATGTATGAGCTTGTCAAACAATGTTTTCATACTGCATTCATCGTGCATTTAAACGATTGTATATTACGCAATTGCGCATCAGGAAAAATAAAAAAAGACGATATTAGGCTCGTGTTACACGTGCTTCACGTAAAAAGGATCAGCAGTCACGTTCGGCATTATCCGTTCAAGCGCGTGCATGATTGATTCGTCGCGATAATCCGCGAACGGACACGTATGCGGAAGTGATATTAATTATTCGTTCTAAGCGGTAGCGACGGCGGCCACCGTTAGAAGAATCCCTCGGCCATTTGTCACTCCGTTATCGATTTCAATTTATCTTAATTGCCCGCGCGATTAGCTTTCGCGCTCGAAACATGTAGACGGCTTACAAAACGGGCTCCGAAATACAATCGACCCTGCAGTGCGTTGCGCGACGGCGCGGCGGCGGTAACCGTAAACACTTACTCGTCGTGTGGTCGTCCATTAATGAGCTAATTGCAAATGCATGGAATTAGGGTAGGTAGGTGTAGACTGACCTCAAGCCATCGTCTCCCACCTCGGGCCGATGCGTATCGATGTCATCCCCTTTTGGAGGATGGAAGGGGTCTGCTTTACGTTCCTCTTTCGTCGTATACTTTCACGCTCTCGCTTTCCCTCCCTCCAACCCCGATATCGTTCGCCGAGAGTCGGTTTTCCCTTTTATGGCGCATAACCGTGGCCATTTTGAGCCGCGGCCGACGAGTAATTCAATTTATAATTGAGCGAAAACCACCGGCACGTTGGTGCCATTGCGTCTAGCCAGCAGTCTGTCGGTGCGACTCCGTACGGGTCATTAGTACGTCAACGTATCGACCGTTGTTTCCGCGCTGCCCGTCTGGTCCCACCCCGATCTCGTCGCCACCACACTTCCGCTCTCGTCGGAGCAATCATTAGGAAATACTTACAGAGTCCATCCGCTCCCATCCCATTCTGACCCCCCTTTGGTCCACTATGGTCCACTCTCGCTTTTATTGTGAAAGCTAGTTGGACAACCATCGAGCTAGCCAAATTGGCAGATCGACAATTATCGATTAAATGAGCCTAAGAAGATATCAGAAAAGCATTTATACATGCATAAGAAAGATTTACGCGAATAAAAATATGTAGCCTTGACCAAAAGAGTATCAGGCACCTATATTTTTTTCATTTATCTGGAATTCTTTTACCTGCATTTTATCTATTAGTTACCGGTATTATACATAAGTTTAAAGGATTCTTGAGATAAAGGATAATTTGTCACAAATGCTATAAATTAATTTTTAAGTGAAACTTTAAATAATGATTAATAAGATGCCTAATATTTATTTTTGACCAAAATAAATACAAATTTTTGATCAAAATCTTGACACGAAAGAATTATTTTAAGGAAAAAATGTATTTACTTAACCATGGTGTTAAACTTTCTAATAATATATATTTTATAATGTAAACAAAATTTTTTGCTTGAGGCTCTTCGTTTAAATACCTACCCATAGATCGTTGACTATATCGATATCAATTCATTTACCGTGTTTCCTTTTCCCATGTTATTCGCGTACAGGAAATACCATAAAATATGCATAAGCATGCGAGCACGCGTAATCCATACTTCCAAGTTCCCGCGGGAGCTCGCCGAATTTTAGTGGCAATTTTAGTGGAACGCTCGTTTTATTTCTGTACAAACGTAATCTACGAAGATACATGAAGGACGAAAGAAATGTGTTAGAAAACGTAGTAAGAATTTTACATTTACAAAGCCGGCATAACGACTTTCTAACAATGAAAAAAATTTAATAACTTATAAACATGCGCGATCCTGTTGGTATGAGATAATTAGCTTTATGATGTAAGTACTTATTATCTCATTGAGCTTGATAAAAGCGACCATTAATAAATCGATTAAAGACTACATTTTACAGCTTAACCGAATTAAAACCCTGCGTTGCGGACGAGCGAAAATGGATGCGGCGGTCGTTTATACCCGACGATGACGAGAAAATAACGATATTGAAGATGAAGAAAGGGCTGATGTCCTCGGGTCGCGAATTGCAACACGCATGAAAGGACAAACCTCCAACCACAACTATTCCTTCCTTCACGTCGCAGTCGTTCGCCATACCTTTCACCTCACCTCTCATCCCGCAGGCAGGCAATGAATCAAAGCCGAGCATTACCGTGACCGTATTGTCCGCGCAATAGAATTTAAACTGGGAGCTCTCTCCTTTCTTTACTAAAGACGAACTTGCTGCGCTCCACTCGCTGGAAAGAGAATTTCTATCCTGCTCCATCATATTTCCATTCGCAGATCGCAACCCTTCGCCCTTCCAGCCGCAGAGAATTCCCTATCCTCCATCGTCCGCCTTTCTCTCGCCGTGGCGTTTCTATGGAAACGGCGCGAGAACCAAAAGCTCCGGTATATCAGGAGAAACGAAGTTGCTCGTAGATGAGGGAGAGAGCGAGCAAGAAGGAGACAGATAGAAGGGCGAAAGGATGAACGAGGAGAACCAGGAGTCCAAGGGCAAATGGTGGATACATATATCAGAAAGAGAAGCAACGATATGCAACTGCGAATGAAAGCAAGCGGGCGAGCGAGCAAGATACCACGAGGAAGGACGGCACCAAGAACGACGGTACCGTTGGAGGCCTCGGCGAGGGAAACTTTGTAGACGCGACATTTCCTGCTGGCGAACGGTGCAGCCTCACGGGCCATCGAACCGAGAGAGGGAATATATACCGGACAGAAACGTTCTCCAAAGTTACCGGAAGCGGCAGTGACCACGCGCTACGATGTACGTGCTTGAGGGAGGCTGCTAAGTAATGTAAACATCGTGTAAATCTACTACGGACGGGCCAGGATGTTTCAATCCGAGCGAGTGCATTTTAGGTACACAGTCGCGTCTCGAGAATATCGAATTTTTAGCAGCTCCACAAATGTGACAACTTTCATATAAGTATGTTACAAATTATGTCCAAAAATGTGTTATTCCCTCGCTATAAATTGTATTATTTTGTAAAACAATTGGGTAAAAAATATCGTAACATGTCTATGTGATTAAATAAAATGCGACAAATAAAAAATATAACTTATATTTTTCTTTTTTAATTGCAAATTAAATTCTATTTAATATAGATCATTATAAAAAGTCAACTGCCGATAAATTTCAATAAAAAATATAAATAAGCAATAGAGATCGCAAATATTTTTCAATATTAATAAAATAAAATTAATTTGTGATAAAATAAAGTAAAATATCTAATATTTGATACTTGTAGAACTCAGAACATTAATAATTCTCTTGTATGCTTTTCTAATCCAGATATCCCTTTATGTCAGCAATCAAAGACGCGGATGCATATATGTATGCCATTTGACGTGTATGCGGATTCGACGGTAGGTATTTGCTTGCGCAGAATCGGTAATTTACGGTAATAAACTCTCGAGGCATAGAGGACACGATTTAAAGCACATATCCGAGATGTCGAGGCGACACGGATCATTTTGTTGATATTACCGATGTTCTCGTACGATCCGACTAGTCAACATCCATATATCAGAACATCAAGATTTAATGGATCTCTCGATTATAATCGACTAGCGATGACAACAATGGTCAGGCTATTACGTTACCGTAAGGGGAATGCATATTTAAATTTGTTATATGCTGCATTTATGATAAATACATTACATATTATGTAATGGATACTTAATGGACTCTCACTAGACAAGCGATATCATCATTAATGAAACGTGTGCTATTTTTTTTTACACACTAACATACTGAAATATATATATATATATTACGATACTAAGTGAATTTGAATCTGCCTAAAACCCATTATAAACGCTATCCATGCGGTCTATTATCGCACGAAGTGTACACGATAAATGCACATTATGAAAATATATCCTTTATAATGACGATATCTATACTTTTCGTAATACTTTTCAAAGAATGTCACATTTATCTTATAATGCAGATTAAACTACATTTGTAATTTATTATAATCCTCGTTAAATTTATTATGTGCTACGTGTAAAGTTTCGGATTCATTATACATGTATTTACTGCGTCGTGAAAACGGAATATTTGTAAAGACATTTCACAAAATATCGAGTGTAATCTACAAATATCATCGAGTAATCGAGCGATGGAAAGTATTTTAAAAAATTTAAACGAATCATTTATGTCGCACCTCGTATATCTCATCTGGCATGACGCGGTGAGATTCATAGTTCTCGAGCTATTTCGACGAAAAAAGCACGATGTAGTTGAGTTAGATGCGTGCAGAAACGACGACTCGCTCGGCAAAGTTATTCTCGATATTCATCGCACGGGCAACTTTATACGAGCGAAACTGCAGTATCGCCAGCTATCGGCTCCCGATCTATCGGCTCCCGATAAATTGTTTCGCTTACGTGGTCGACAGCACGCTGCGGCGAATCCGTCCGTCTCGTCGACGACAAATTCGTGCGCTTTCCCGGTATTGGTCCTAAATCATCAAAATCGGCGAGCATCAAAGATCGTCTCGATCGTAAATCACCGAAATCTCACCGCGCCCGCAAGAAACTCCGTCAACCACGATGGACTATTTATAAAGATACGATGCACGATTACTGCATGTCAATGCCACGTGAGTAATAAATATCGAGATTAGTGTCTGTTTGATAGCGGATCAAAGTGATTGGTTTTATCGATTTTGAATCATGTACATTTAAGGAATGACTTCGCTTTATCAATTCTCGATAGTGACTTTGCTGATAAAAAAAAATCGACACAACAAAGTATAACTTAAACGCTGATCGTGAATGTCAAACGCGAATATCGCATTAACTCTGTTATTGCGCGACTCATTTATGCTCACATTCAAATTCTACAGCGGAAGACTGTCGTCCGGTGCAAAAGGGATTTAAATGCGAAATTACTCGCGAGGAAATCCGTGATTTTTTATTAAGCGTCACAATATTATACTATAATCCGTTGTCGTCATTCAGTTAATACGTAGTTCTGTCAAAAAAAAATCATCTACAACATATGACGTAACGAAAATATCACTGGTTGTTTTTATTTCATTTTTATTTCAACTATATGATTCATTCGTAACGGCCGACATGTTGCCTGTTGCGTCACCATTTAATTCTCGACGTTGACGTATCGCCGCCACATTATATCCCGATAATTATATGCCGCTAATGAGAAAATACAGACGTGAGGCGCCGCGATATGCCAGGCGAGACCCGTAAAACTGAATCTTTCATCGCGATTCATGATTCATAGTGAATCAACCGGCACGAGGTTCCAAAATGACGCACCTGCCAGATAAATTGTGCATCGTCATCAAATGACTCTCCCAATTCGTACGGCGGAAGACTTAATCAAATTATATCGAAGATCCATATTCCAATTTCATAACCGATAACAGTTACCTACATTGTTTCGTACATTTATGCGCTTTCAATATAAATTTTTTAAAAAGAGACATAGGAACATATCTAAATGTTTTTTTCACTGAAAACAAATTACAATTTTGATTTTGTTAAAAAAAAATAGCACAACAAATTTATTTGTACCATTAATTAAATTCGTTTCCTTCTAATAAATATTATTGCTTTAAATACTGAATATTATCAATATAATAATATTCTCAATTTTAACTTTTTAATTATATAAATATTCTGAATCCAACTTTGTGTATTTATCGATTACAGAATTAACATTTTGGCATTAATAATAAACCGCTTCATCAAAGTTTGTCATATGATATTTAGCATACCTATTCATTTGCCATTGTCGCATTCGGCAAATAAATATGTCATCGAGTTTCACGTTTTGTCATGGTTGATAAAGCACGTCAAAATTTCTATTGAACTTTCTAGCACATTTTAACAACTTTCACACCTCGAGACTAACTTGCATATTCACTAAAGCCATACATTTCACGCGTGAACAATTTGTATGATATATCGTTATCCAAATAAACGACAATATAGAAATAATGCATTTCAACTTCGATATTCAATAATTGTGTTTCAATAACTATGTTTAAATAGTTCCATGAGATTGTTTCCTGAGTAGGCACAACACTAAAAATATTAAGAGAACTGCTTTTCTACACTTTCCAAAACCTAAATGCTTATAATACATCCTCTTACGCTCTGCTCTCGACGCTCATGTGCCTTTCACGCCGTCATTCGAGCGGATCGGCCACCCTTTTTACCTTCGCTAGACGACCCCGTGATGCCATCAGATCCTAATGCGATCCTGTCTATCCCCTATCAGTGCTCTCGCTCGCGTTTCACCACGCCACTCCGTAACAGCTATCCACTGCGAAATCTGAACGATCGGCCAATTTGTTGAAAATAAATTTCCGACTGTCCACCGAGACTCCCCGATCACGAATCTTCGATTACGGGACCATCCTTCACGAAGTCCCGAGAATTGCCCGTACGGGAAGAAGAATAATCGTTTTTCAGATATTGCTCAGGTTCAAAGCAACCTGAAGCAACAAAAATTTATGTGATATAATTTTCCACAAATAGAAACGATATTTTGTATTATTATTAACATTTCTAGAATTGCAAAATATCATTTCAAATTCGTCACGCATGTAATTAAATGCACAGAAACATCTATTTGTCCGCCAAAAGATAATTAATATTATCTTTAACAATATTGTGAAAATTACTTTTCGTGAGTAGAGTATGGGAAAATAAATTAAACGACATAGCCACACCTCATCAAGGATAATGCTCCTTGAATTTAATTCGAAATTCGATAATTAACGCCATTGCTAGTCCGTTTAAAGGAGTTTAGACATCACGATGGCTGTATGGTACGCGAGCGTCAGGACTAAGGATCGTGAAATTAATATGCAAACACCTGTAACGATACAGACCTCGACCACCGATGTAGATATGTACTGCATTCCCCGCTTTATAGAGCCCGAACATAATTACACGTGCCAGTATAAGTTATGCTTAAGTGCGTAATATAATCTGCTGGCGTTAACGGTACAATGTTATTACGCATGTTAAATTTTGATCGCCCATTAGAAGTTTCAGGAAGTAGTCTGTGCATGCAATCTTAGCAATGCCAAATAGATCTATAATATCTCGATATTTTGTAAATATATTAAATAAATTTGTTATAAATTCTCATAAATTCTCACGATAAAGTTTCTTATAGTTACAAGACATACACTTATTACAATAATACATATCGCCTAATTAAGTTAATAAATTATTAATGGATCATATTTATTTGGAATTATTACGTCGTTAAGCTCTTTGAAAATACGCATGTCTCGTGCAATAATTGTACCAGGATAAATACTACCCGTATTACGTGGAAAATCAGTTTACAATGAGCTCTCAATGGTTGTCGCGTGGGTAGATGCTGCGCTCGTGAATAATAAATAAATATATCGATCGCGCGTGTACGTCCCTTCGTTGAGAAAGGTTAACATCCGCCATTAACCTCGCTGACTGGTTGCTTCCCAAAGTGTCGCACAATTGATCACGCAGTGTGCTGTATAATTTAATTGGGTAATAAAAATCGGATGGACATAACACCTAAAAGATGAATTAAAGTAACATAAATAACATACACATAAATTTTATTCAAAATCCAAAAACTACTTAAAAATGACTAAATTTTTAGATTTTTAACAAACTTTTATAATTGCTGCTTTGTGTGACAATTTAATTAATGTATATATAACGCAAATGTTTGTAATACTTACATGCTTAAATGAATAGAAAAATCAGCATGTATTATTAAAAAATAAATAGGCGATACTAACGTTACTAATCCAACATTATGCATAAAAGCGCAGAAACAGTGTACTACATTTACAGCGACGTAATTGTCCGAGGACTAAATCGATTTCGCTCACATCAATAAAGCGTGCACCAAAAATTACCACCAGATTATGGACTAAGCAAAAATTCAAACATAATTACAAAAAAAACGAGAAAATATTTAGGATTTCCTGTATAAAACAATCTAAAAACCGCGTCCCTCTGCATGAAAGAACGCTACTTCTATCTTGCTTTTTTATTCGTGTTATATAAAAAGCGTGAAAATTCGGCAGACCACGAATCACACGCAGGAAGTGACTGTGCAGAAATTATCGGCGAACCGAAATATTCGGACGGCCGCGGCCGGTCGAAGTGGATAGCCGAAAAGCGGAAATTGGAGCAGAAAGTCGGTGACCATTTCTCGCGACCTGCGTTTTCCATGAACGGGAATCAAACGAAATCCCCGACTAGTGGCGATGGCTGTGGGATGCACGAGGGTGGACCCTTGATGATTTATGTCCGCGGGGGTGCTGATACAATGGGAGAATAATGAAGTTGGGCTACCATCGCCGTCGCTCTCTCCGGCTGGTCCCGACGGCTTAGGTTGGCAAATTAGACAGAGAATATGGGGCGAGAGACTGTCCAACTGCCTGTGAGAGGGTTGGAAGGAGTAGGGGGACGGAGGAGGTTTGTTGGAGGGTTGGGAACGCGTTCACCGAAGGCTCGCAGAAACAAGGGGCTTCCGCATCGCGATTACACCAAAGGGATCCATATTGTGAATGTCCGAGTGACTGACTGGATTGCCCTTCCCTCGTGCCCTCATCTGCAACATTGCTTTTCTCACTCTGTTTTCCCTTGAAAATGGAAGGTAACCGTACACCTCTATCCCGCGCGTCCAATGGCACGCCGACAGATATCTCTCGCCCGTGAAATCTGTGGAAACCGTTCGTGAATGTAAGCGTTAAAACAAAATGGATAATCGTGACGGCCGAAAGATATTACTTACACTGAACACATGTTGAATATGAAGCACGGATATTTTATAATTTCTCGATGTGGAGTCCACGAATATCGACTTTATAGTTTTTATCAATATAAACAATCTCATATAAGTAAGAAGGCAAAACATTATACATCTTATGTCAGCTATATAGCTGATTAAGGATTATTTTAACTCAAACATGTGGAAGTATATATAGAAGGATTCGAAAGTCAGAAATTCAAGAAGTTCTACTTGGTACATTGATAATTAATACGCTGCATCAATTAATACATTATGAGATTTAACTTCACCGAAGAATTTCGCTAAACTACGGAGCAACGTATTTTTGTAATATTACATTGCAGTCTTCGATGAAAGTACTTCAATGCAATACCAGAGTTTTACTTTCAAAATAAAACAATCTTAAAACATGACTTATTTAAAAAATTCACATTTAAATGGAAAAGGTCCAATTATTATTTTTAACTGCGTTAAATGAATCTTGAGGAACATAAAACAGAAAGCTGGAACATAAATACATCATAAAAATACTAATTGAAAAATCGCAATTATATTTGCGTTTACGCCGTTGTATTTTTGCCGTCTGTCTCTACGAGTGTTCGATTTTTCGCCCTTACTGCTGGTCGGGATTGACTCTTGCCACTTCCTTTCTTTATGCTTCGCTAACAATGACGCACCTGTCAAACACAGCCGAGGCGCACCTGCCAGAACGGCGCCGAACCCTCCCGGGAGCACGTGCCCGCGGCCGTTTAATCTCAGCGGTAGGATGCCGATGTATTGGCGGTGAATCTGTGTCGGTGTTGCGGCGCTATTCGCAAAGACGACCTCGCATTAATCGCGCCGTTTAATGTCGAACGGCAATTAAACCTCGCACGTCGTCGGTGTGCAACACGATACGTGCGTTTATTACACCTTTCGGGTAATTAGGAGCCACGAGCGTAACGAAAGCGCGCTATTACACCGTCAATGCGATGAGAGAGCATAAACACTTATAAATTAATGATGAGATAATTGTAAATAAGAGCGTGCCGCACGCTTTGCGGTGTGAACGTTAAAATTAAAACGATTATAAAGTATCTAAGAGAAGAGACTGCGTGAGGAAAAGAGAGACAAAGAGTAATGCGCTCGTAGTTTGTCACAAAAATTCGTGCTGCATAATGCACTTTCTTCTGCCTTTTAGCCAATATCTCTGTGAACGCGACAACGATCCCGATCGTGGGGTGAGGACGTTTTTACATCAGAGATTTTACAAAACACAACGGATAAAATTATCAAAGGGACAGAAGAAGTGCGTAACGTCAAAGTAAAAAACGTACGGGAAAGAAAAATACAATGAAAAAAGACTGAGCTGTAAGGAGACACTCGAGGAGCCAGAAAAAAAAAACAAAAAAAAAGAGACGCCTCCCTTAACGAACGCGGTGTAAGCGCCTAGTGTCGTCGTATCGTGGCATGTTTGACATTGTTTATCGGGGGATAAGGACTTCTACAGTCGCTTATTTCGTCGTAGGGATAAGTTTTCGCGAAACGACGAAGACAGCGTGGGTAAAAGCCCTCGTAAAGTTGTTTCGTTATCAAGACCATCGATCGATCGTTAAATCGGAAGCTCGTTTGCCTGACTCTCGACAAGACTCGATGAGTGCAATGAAAATTTGACAGATATAACGATATTGATCCGTGCATACTTGGCATAAATTTAGAAAACATAATGAATAACATAAAATAAGAAATACTAATATTGTAAAATATGGCAAGTTTTTCGTTTCATTTATAAATTCATTGATCAATTTAGAACTGACTCTTTTTTATTTTAACTTATGATTTAATTTGAAGTTTAATATAACAAGTTATGAGGCCAAGGGATGAGCAATAATTTAAAACATCCTAACATATTCATAAATGGCTATTAGGTAAAATAGATAAAATTTTTAAACAATATAGATAAATTAAGTTATGATCAGTTAATCTTTTGATAACATAACTTGTAGCTGATAAAGACATTATGTTGTCGAAACGTCTGGTGTTTTTATGATTTCAGTATATACATCTTTGTAGTATCATTATGTACCATTTTTATTAATTTGATCACCTAATGTTTTAAATTATTGCTCGTTCTTTGGTCATATTGTATTTACATACACTAGAATTTACACACACAAGAATATTTACACAAACTAGAATTTTAATATTATTAATTTGAAATTATTGTAATTTCAAAGCAAACAATAGATCTATATTTTTCTCACGCATAGTAAAATACAATAATAACGTTAAATAAATAAAAATGATTATTTTACTCTTATGAATTATTTTTATAAGTACACAAAAAATATTAAATGTGCTTGTTAAAATATAGAATTATAAAATATATGAATGACAGATTGTTCTCCAACATACCGTAAACAAATATACATCGTATGTTTTATGTCTCGCATATAAACGGATAAATGCATTAATGTATCTGTATGTACAATTTGTATTCACTTTCATAAAAAATAAAATAGAGAACATGTATGGAAATGGAATTGTACTTGTTTATAATAGGCGTTTATTATTTTGTGGAGCATATACATTGACATGCAAACTTTTTAAGTAAACTTTCTATATGCAAGAGTTTTTGACGTACAGTAGTAGGCCATCTCAGAATCCATAACTAGAAAAATCGAGGAAAGGAAGAACGTTCGAAACAACCTACGACACAATGCCGCGGAACTCCGACCCCGAAGGTATATCGATCACGATTGAAATAGAAAACTTTCCCCGTCTGCGATTCCGCGAAACGTATATACCTCATCAAGTATACATTTGGAAACCTCTCCGACGCCGCACAGTAGCACATCGCACAGCTCCGCTCCGATTTCATATCTTCGCCTCTCATCTCGCTTCGCGAACAAGAAGAGAAGAAGTGCGACAGAGCGTACAACCTTTCTAGGCTTCGCCTTGCGGAAATTACGATTTTACGAACGTTTTCATTTCTCGTTCCGCACACGCGGCACTTGAATCTCATCCGATTAAGCGACTTTACGATCTCGGTGGTATTTCGCGGAGGAAGAGATCCCGATTCGGACGGATGAGTTTCCTCTTTCGTCCTGAACGCGAACGATACACTATCGCTAAATCCGACGTACATTCTCCAAAAAACAAGGCAGAGTTAAAATAGAGATTGAGAGATAAAACGGCCGTGACCTTGAAACTATCATAGAACAAATGCGCGGAAAGCCAGAAGCTGTGTCATACAAGTATCTCGCTTGCAATACGGAAATATCGATCCCCGCGGTTCCCCGACGACGGAATTCGCTTTATTCCGTGCTTCGTTCGATTACCGACCTTTATGGATCCGAGGCTCGATGATATCGCGAGGCTTTATGGGCAACCATGTAGCGGCACCGGTGGTTCGGTGTTTTTTCGAATAAAACGGAAAATGTTTTTCCGCGCAACGAGGCAGACGTTGTATCGTGTACCTTTCGCGGCGCACGGATGAGCGTACGTATTAAAGATAAATATTCTTGGCTGCCGGCAGTACCAGGCGTGGCGTTCGCTCAGTGGGAAGCAATTTAATGGAATACACGATCGAGGAAGTTCGACACGGAACGCGGCGAGTTGCTTTCGATAAGCCGGCTAGAAACGCAAAGAATCTTTTAGTACAGACGCAACGCAGCGAATTGCAGACTTAGACTTGCCGTAGGGACGCTTAACACACACACAACGGCGAACTTTCTTGACTTAAAATAACTTTTACAATTAATTAATTATTTTCACAAGGGATTATGGCAATTTATTTTTATTTATTTATTTACGATAAAAATTTTATTACAGCAAAACAATACTGAAGAGAATAAAGTAACTTCATTATATTCTCAAAGTTTTTAAATACGCATTCTGCTATTTTACATTCTGCTTGACATTCTGCTGCTTTACACGCTGAAAGAAAAAAACGTAGTGATGGCAATTATAAAAGTGACAACTATGCAAGTTTTACATGTAGAATTAATGTACATAGTTGAATGAAGTATTTTATAATTACAATGATTATAAAATAGTTTATTTAATTATGTGTGTGTTTATAATTAATTCTACATATAAAATTTATATAATTCTCACATTTATAGTTGACACCACTATATATGTTTTTTCCCAGAGTACTCCAAGTTAATAAAACTACGTAATGTAACGATTAATTGTGTGCAAAATTTTCGGTACATTATAAAAAAATGCAGAATCTTAATAAATTGCTTTGCATGTAATATAAATATTTTGAATACAGCATAAAGCTATCCTTTCAAATCTATAATTTCATAATATCGAAAAGAAATGTTTCTAAATGTGCATCGAATTGTTTTTAAATTTATAATAGTAGAATCAGTTGATTTTTCCGCGCGAGTATTCAAGTGTTAATTCACGTGCAAAAATCGTCCTGGCCGTGAACGATCTTACGAATCCCCTAATCACGCTGCGAACCCATTACAGGTTCCATTAGAGATCCTCGTGGCTCTCTACCGTCGAATAGTAGAAAAGTTTCGCAGTAACTCAGGTAATTAACGAGGTCGTAGAACTCGTTCATCCCCACAACCGATATCAGGCCAAGACGATGGCCGTGCAGATCCGCATCTAAATCGATTTCGCTCCGTAACTGGCTTCGATGATCATCGAGTTAATTAGCTCAACGTCGTCGTGACGGTTTTAAGATGATTATACGTGCCAAGATCATGTACGCATGATTGCGGTTTTCGTTAAATAACTTCCAATATAATGTTACGAATTCCTGTTAATCGCGTAACAAGACTTGAATTTTTACCAATCGAAATCTTCGTTCCGTCGTTATCTTATATAGAATCGCATTAATGGGTTTTCATTCATTTTTATAAAAAAAACTCATTTCCTTTCTATAATCTATAAAATATCTCAGGTGTTTCCTATATTTAATTTCAAATTTTTTTAAATTTCAAGTTTTATTTAATTTCAAATATTTCTATCTAATATACAATTTAAAATTATGTATTAAAGCAAATAAAAAAAGAAAAAAATAATAGGTCCGATATCCATGCAATTTTCAATTCGCAAAATTTTTTAATATAAAATCATCGATAACTGATAAACCATTAGCACCTTGATGCTTCAGTCAGAAATATATTCCAGATTGTTAGAGAAATTCAAAAGTAAGAGACAATACAGAGAATATGAAACGTTCTATGTGTTAATGTGTTAAAGTTGAGAGTAATGATAGTAAATCAAAAACAGGGAGAATGAAGAAAAGTGTGCTTCAGTATAAAACAAGTTCGATTAGCTAGTAAACATTCGCATAACGAGTATGAACTTTATTACCTTATTAATATTACATGAAACCATCAACCCTCGGAGCTCGCAGCCGAGTGCTGCCGATTTATTGCAACTGCTACGTACACCGCCAGCATAATCAATAATTCAGTTCTCAAATAAACGTCTAGGCGAATTAGCCGCTATCGTTTCGCCTCTCCCGTACCGCAAGCCGACCGGTAAATCATTGCGGATTGCACAGGAGTAAAAAGGCTTCGATGTGTATCCATTTAATTCGGTCTACTCTTACTCATCGCATCCGAGGAGAGCTCTTTCCAATGAGCGAATTCGATTAAATCGTCTCTCGAATAAAGTCTCGATTCAAGTCGTGTCTTTTAACGATTCATCGGGATTAAGTATTGATCCTTTAATTGATTGGTTCCACGCTCATTTCGCATTTGCATACACCATACAGTATGCGTTGGTAAGACATGATTTAAAACGACAACATTTTATCGTTAATAAAATAAGGCGACATTTTTATTGCACGATAAATGTTCATTGAAGAAGGGACAAGACTAACTCACAATTTTCGACCAATTCAAGACCAGATTACCTCTTAATACTTTACGACGAATTATTATTTATCGCGAACTATTGCCGCGCATTCATCGTTACAACGAAACGGAGCCGTATCAAAGACCGATTTTTCACGAGGTTCTCGTATTGCATCCGCGAGAGCCCATTTTTCTTCGACGATTTATCGATACTGTTACACGCGGGTCCCTTCACCTTCTTCTGGCCGACGGTCCTGTACGTCCTACCAGGACTTCATGGTATCAGACGTTAGCTCATAATCTTTCGATAAATCGCCCTGAGGCACCGTGAATCGTGACCAAGCGCTGTCTGATACTCGCATACACAGCCTAGTATTGTACACTTATGCTTGCAAGCTAGCCATAATATGTATCAGAATATTTTATAGCAATTTCTATTTGTAGCTTTTGCACAATTTGCACTTTGAATCTCTCTCTTTACACTATCTTTTTATTGACTTTTAAATATTAATCCTAAAATGCTATTGATACATAAATTTTACGTACAAGTGAACGAGGTCATTGACTGCTAAGCTATATGCTTTCAATGATCATGTTATGGGAAGTTCATTTTGTTTAGCTAAAAGCTAAGACAAACGGAGACAAACTTTTAAAAATTCTATTTATTTTACATGTCAATTTGGATCCCTTGGTGTGATCAGTATTATAACAGAGCTCATGATAAATGATTTTAATTTCTAAACAGTTTTGTGTTATTATTGGTTATTTATATATTTTATTTATACATATTCCATATCATTTCAAGATTAAATTTGATAATGTGTTTATTTTTTTCTTCCTTTTAAGTTAATAATTACGTTATTCGTGTGTGTATAAAGGTTTAGTTTATAAATATTTTGTCATTAAAAGTGCAAATATATGAAAATCTTGTGTTACATTAATTAAAAGTAACCTATTTTCTTGTACATAAATTTATGTATTAACAACAATACTTATCGTTTAATATCGATAGCGTTTCTAGGATTAAATGTCAAAGAAAATTAACAAAATTAAAAAAGTTTATTACACAATAATTACACCAATTTAGTATCGCATTGCAACGATAAAAATTTAATTATAAAAACCGTGTATATATATATATATATATATATCGTATCGATTCGAAAATGACCTCTCAGCAGTCATCATTTTTGAAGCACGACGTTTGTGATAGCCACAAGAAGCGTCCACAAGTAGAATCACCCGACGAGTACACGTACGATCGCCGGATATTTGATCCTCCGTCACAGAGGACAGCGCTTTCGTCGCGGCTTGCCGTACCACTTAAGTTTCCGCTAGACAGCGTTTACCGAGTTTTACTGCAGTACGAACGAGTGGCAGAGAAAAAGCCAACTAAAAGTTCCGAGAACCGTAGAATCGCGACATAGTAATCCTGCGGATAACGCGCGATAAGTTGCCACCGGAATGGCGTAGTTGATCGCATCTAAAAAAATCTCACCTCAGCTCAATTAGTGTATGGGCTTACAAGAAACAAACTTTTTATTATATTTTCTATGCGAGTAAAAAGAGAATTCAATACTATTACGATAACTTCGTTAGTTCAATTTTTATACATCATTAAGAGTTTCGTTTGTCGTATTTCATAGATGAATAAAGTATGAATTATACCATACTTTATTCTCTAAATCTGTTGGAGTAAAATCTCATTCCTCTTTGGAGTAAATTTTACACACATTCAAAAAGAATACAATTTTACTCCAAAAAGAGTAAAAGTTTACTACTCTTGTTCAAGAGAGAAAAGTTTTCACTCTTTTTTCAAGACTGGCTATATTTTCACTCCAAAAGATTTAGTAAGTACGATACACACAACTATATCGAAAATATATATTATACTTTACAACGTTACATGTTCGTAACTTTAGTGTTTAGTAACTTTAGTATATAAAGTGCGAATATAAAGGAACAGCTCTCTGTTATCAATCGATGTTTACAGAGAGGATGTTGAAATGGATGTTGAAGTTATAGATAAAGAATTATTTGCATGAAACGTGATTCACAGAGATAAGAAATTGATGACTCGGTAAGAACGACCAACAACTGTACAACTGCAAACCGATGGAAGTTGCAAGCACACTCGTAGTTATCAATAACTAATATTGTATTACGCATGATTTACGCTAAAATCGGGTCGATGGAATAATGGGGTTGACTGGTCGGTAATCATGATTATGCGACGACCGGAGAATTACGGTATCGAGCGAACAACGGCCAACAATGTCGACAGATAAAATGCGTTAGTCCATCGGGACGAAATGGTCTTTTCATCGGGATCGTTGAACTAGAGAAAGAGACAAGAGCAAGGCAAGGTGAGAGTGAGCGACTGAAACGGGAGCGAATAATCGGATTATTAATAGTTTAACGATACATCGAGCGTGCTTCGAACTAACACCAACAACGGCAGCAATCAATTGCGTATCACCTCAAGCTAACAATATGATCAATCAGACCGCTATGCACGTATTATAACGTTTTATCAAATCTGTCTTAAACTTACGTATTCTCGTGTATAATAAATGACTCGTATTTAAGAACGTAATGTCAATGTCAAACAATAATCCAGCTAACTTATTAAATCAGATTAGAAGAGAATGAAAAGAGTGCAATTTATATCGCATCATAATGTTCTATGCAGATATGAACCTCAATGAGTTTTCATTACGAAAATTTTAATAAAAATTAATAATTCTCTGATAAAAATAAAGAGATAATAATATTTTTACAATTATATGGATTTAATTAATATTCATCTCCTTTTTCTCTCTTCCCAATATAAACACAAATTTGATTATCTGTATTCAGATTAATACACTGTTTTTGTATTGCATTATTCTGTCACATAAAACGAAATATTCAAATTTTTATTAGTCGAATTACAAGCAGGTTCAAGCACAATTATTATATGCATTATTATTTAAATCATTAAAGTAGATATTATATATTTTAGCATTTAAATTTAGTTTTATTGCTTATTCCTGCATTTAGATATTATTAATTGTTTATTTCCCCGCAGCTGCGAGTAGATGCTATGCTCATTTAGAAATCGGTTTATAAAATAGAGCGAAGTTAATAAAACGATTTATGATAATTTTATACTTCCACCATTCGATTAATATTTTAATTATTTTAAACTGGCAAACACTCTTGAATTTATTCATGTGTATATAAATAATACCCAAGTAATACAAATTTAAATAAGAATCCATTTAAAAAATAATAAAATCACCAATGAATGTCCACGAACTCCATTATGGATATGAACGTTTTCATTCTTAAATATATTATGTAATGAATAAAAATAAATACTACATCCACGTGCTTATTTAAAAACGATAGTCAAGCCTTATATTTAAGGTTTTTTTAAATTTATCTTCAGATGCTCCACGAATTATTTTATTGTCTACAGAGCATCTAAAGATGAACTTAAAAAAAGCCTTAAATATAAGTCTGACTATAATGAATATGGACATTAATCATATTTTTTCGTACATGTCATAAAAATATAAAAACAAGTTCAGTCGCTCACTGAATGCATATTAGGATATGTCTACTATAGAATGATGAAGATAATGGTGGGGTATGCCGAGCCTTTATGAGATTTTCTCCGGCGCTTGAAAATTCTCGAGTCGACTCTCCACACATTTCCCGACACGGACGGACACTAGGCGTTGGGTCGACTATTAAAGTCCCGGATCCCTTCCCTGCCATTCGCGATGGTGGCAAACCCCGAAAGGAAAACCTGCTTATACTCAATAATAAATCAGCAGGAGCTTTGTTCCGCCTAGCGCTTTCGGAATATCCGACGGGACGGTACAACCGCCCAATGCGAAGGTATGGGGCATGCATCGATCGAGGACACCCGATCAATAATAAATCAGTAAGGTCCGAGACTGCCTTTCGGGTGTCCGACTTTCTGACGCGGAAAACGGAGAACAAACTGCTATTCTTCCTACACTTGACAACGATGACGAATTTCGAATATCCTCGTGCCAAGATACATATGTAGTAGTTGGCAAGATAAAATCGCATTCGGTAAAAATGGATACAGCAGAAAATCGACAAATTATTTAAATTATCTATAAAACATCATATCAGTTAGAAGTGTTAGAGTAGATTAACTTGTACAGTGTGTGGCTAAACAATCCATCATCTAATTTGATTCTGAATACCAATACGGCACACACAGAGTTTAGTAGTGCGACATTGACGCTCGAGTATTTAATAGAAAAAACTCACCGATTCATTTAATTTCTCCTCATTGCATTTGCGTGTTAAGTTATCGATCGTTCGAAGCATCGATTATCGGCCACCGCTGCTCGTTTTTCGTTGCTTCACCTTTTCTTCTCACTCGTCATTTTTAGCCTGTCAGTTCAACCGACACGCGCTCGTGAAACACGTTATGTATAACCGATGTACATACAACTAGAGGGTAAAAACAAGTTTTCCTCGACCAAATATGTAGAGGATATACAGAGTGTATCTAAAATAACGTACACTAATCATACAGTGCTATTCCTAATAAAAAGCTAAGTCAAAAAGTCCTTTAGCATTTCGTAATTTTCGCAACAAGATATTAATTACAAAAGATCGCTTAATATTAGTTTTCAATAATTTTTTACTCAAATACTATCAACTTTACAGAAAAACTGCTGGAGATAAAAATTGTTTATTTTCTTCTCATAAAGTTATGACAATTTTTTCAGAATTTTTTAATACCGTATTTTCTCATTGGTAAAAATAAGAAAATGCAATACTAAAAAGTTGATAAAAAATTCTGAAAAAATTCTTAGAGTTTTGAGAAGAAAATAAATGATTTTTGTCTGTTACAGTTTTTCTGTAAAGTTGATAGTATTTGAGTAAAAAATTATTGAAAATCAGTATTCACAGCGATTTTTAGTAATTAATATCTTGTTAACTATTGCGAAAATTGCAAAATGGTAGAGGACTTTTCGACTCAGTTTTTTATTAGGAATTGCACTGTATGATTAGTGTACGTTATTTCAAATACACCCTGTATATATCCTTACGGTAACGAGCGTACTCTTTCGTAACATAACTGGATGACCGTCATAAAAATGTCTATTACACGTATATTTCACCATGGAGAAACCAAATTAAATTTTTAAAGATTTCAATTACAATTACTTTCCATACTTACAATTATAACAAAGCGTGTGTAGTTCCGGTGATTGCGATTCAGTCAAACGTTCGCGTTCCGGCTCTTTGAGATTTTTACCGTTGTTATTGGAATAATAGCTAAACGCTAATACGCTTGTGTAATCGCATATTTCTCTTAACCGATAATGGTTCGAGAATCTCTATCCTTGTCAGTTTAGTATACGTACCGTGCGTAACACGTTTCGTAACGGTAATAACGAGCGTTCGAAAGCTAAACGCGTTTTCCGGAAAAAATCGGATTAGCGAATGCGCGAAGCCGCGTACAGTTAATAATGCTCGATTGTTTGCAGCACTTAGCAGCGAATTCGTGCTTTATTTATTGAGATCTTTTCGTAATCCCGTCAGTGGTACTCAAATATTCATGCGCCGCGAGGTCATGAAATAGTCTCTCGATTCCGTGTTCTGGTCAATATAATGGTAATTCCGGGCAAACGAATATCGATTCAATTCCGATACCTAGCGCTGGTCAGCCAACAAATCATGTGCGCCTTCGTTAAGGCCAGGAAGGTCAATATTTATTGTCAATATTCCCATATTGACAATATTATTAGTCGTTTGAAGATCAATATTGAAGGATTGCAAAAGTAATGACGAGAGAAACAATTTCATTGAAACTTTCATATCGACAATATCTTAACAATTAAATAAATCTCACGTTGAAATGTATAATAAATTTATAAATTCGCTATTGTGAATACGATCTTCATCTTCATTTGTCTATGATTCTGATTCACTATTGATCGTCTAATTCGCGTATCAATTTCATCTGAGAGCTGCCGTTCTTTTGCCAGGAAGAAGACCGACGGGTCTAATAAGCAGAAATCAACGTCACGGCGGAATAATTTTCACGATTTTCACGTCCCTTCGTTACCTGTTCCGACAATATTCACAGGCTCCAAAGTTCTTCGTTTCCTCTCCGTTGGGCAACCGGACGCTTTCGATCGATCTACCCGTGTCGAGCGCGCTGTCAATTAGTTGAGCTTACCTGCAATGAAAAAAAATAAAGGAAATTAAATATAATTACTAGCATCGAACGTCATGAGTTTAATAGCAAAAATAGCGTCGCCGAACAGCGTTAGGCATTCTGAGCGTTATCGCTGTCGTGTCGATCCGATTTACCGCTTCGCCACCGATTGGTCGGCGCGATGTCGCTTCTCTGGTGTGACACAATCGCTCTCACGAACGTGTCCGAAATTCGCGCGTATCGTCGTCACATCGAAATTGAATAACTCGCAATTAAATGGTCGCCAGCTGAACGGAACGCGTGGCTTTGTCGCAATTAATACTATTAATTAAAACCACTATGGGATTCGGATCGTCGCGAGAACGTTGCGAGAAGAGCATATATAGATGCGTTGGCCTCTCCTGAATATGAAATAATCCCATTAACGTATCACTCTTACGGAGAGCGCAGGCACGCGAATGATGACCATTAAGTCGCGCTTTTTTAATGAGTGCGCCTTCCATGCGAGGTTCCTTGCAACCGGCATCAGATTAATGGACGGCGGCCACTTTACAACCGTCGAGTGCAACTCGCTTTGCCGCGCCGAGAATACGAACGCCATTGCTACGAAACAACTTACTCTAAATTTATAGGGAGTCGTCGCTACGTGGATACGACACAGAAAGATTAAAGGGAGAGCAAACGAGAAAATTCTACATCTCGTATTTGAGTAACTAATTGACGATCGTTCATTTTTTACTCGAGTTGTTGATATTCGCGCTAGTAGCGTGAGCACATTCGCCGATAAGTGCTCTTTGCCTTTGAGATTCCTTCTCATTTATTCCCGAGAGAAGTCGGATATTGGAATACTTCGTAATTTTTCAATCGTCATTTTGTTTTCTTTCGATTCGCTGCAACATATATATGCGGTGTGCCAACACCGATAACTCGAGCCTCGCAAACTGATATCGGGGTACCGTTACTTGATTGCAGCGAGCGGTGTTTACAGATAAGCGAACTGATAAGATCGCGAGTTACGTCGCGAAGATGATGAAGAAACTCGTGACGCCGGTAAACTTACGGTGTCGCGAAGTTCAGTCGATGAGCTTGAAAGCTTCTTGATAAAAAGAATATTTCTCCAACAAATATATTTATCACCGCATTTGAGACTTGTCTCGAAAGCGACGAAATTCGTCAACAAGGATTTGCAATAATCTGTTCTGTAAAGCAATTTCTCTTAATATTTTCTAAAATTAGAATGATTTCCCTCGTCAAGATTAATAATATTATTTTGGCATAATAATTATATATAAATAACAACTACATGTAGCAAATACAATAAACTAAACGTAAATATTTCTCGAAACATTATACGTGATCTGTATTATTATTATCGTATGTATATAGAATTTCGTAAACAGCGCAAATATTAAATTATTCAAATAATTATATGCATAACATGTGTTGCGTAAGCAAATATATACAGAGCGTGATGAATTTATTGTAAAAGAAGCAACGTAGGTTTTACCTGCGAAAGTTGCGCGACACGCTGTACAATCGTGTGTACGTCGTGTACTCGCTTATCTGCCGTCGCGCCTCAATTCGAGATACAAGAGGGTAAAGTTTGTCTGTCGTACACACAGTTATCTTTCTCTCTGTGCCGCACGATTTCGTAATCGACGTAACGATACGTCGTGGACGGGAGAAGCGACTATGCTTATCGTAACGCATCGCTGCGCATAGAAGAACCGCGACCCTGCCCGGTTTTCATCGACGGTCTTATCTCGCGAAACTTTCGCGATGAGGCGCCGATTGCACGAGATTTATTTACGTCCGCGTCACGTCGCGCGTTCACTCGACGCGGAAGCTCAGCTTATCGGATGAAGCGAGCGCCAAAATTGCAATTAAAACTTTCCGTTTCTATTCGTGCACGCGTCTCCGGGAGAAGGGAAATACTGCGCGAAAAAGCAGACGGGTTATTCAAGGATATTTCAACGATTTGAGAAATAGGTGACGAGGAAATGAAGAAGAACAAAAGAGATCGCGTTATGCCCGTTTCCATCAATGTAAATTAACTTTAATCTCGGTTCAACTTAATCTTCATCTTTTTCTAATTTTAAGAATTAGAAAAAAGTGAAGGGTGAGATAAACCGAGATTTAAAGTTAATCCGCATTGATAAAAACGGGCATTAACCTTTAACTTTTGCTGCTATTTGTTGCTGCTACTTTAAATCACGAACATTACAAACTGCATTGCCTTTTGAAATTCCAACTATACAATGTAGGTACAATTAAACGTTAAGTAGAAAAAGCTAATAAAAAAATAGAAATCTTCTGAAAAATCAAACCATACATTGTTTTTAAATCATAAACAATTTAAAGTAAAGTATTTCAGCGAATAAAATTATAAATACATAAACAAAAGCTTGCTTTTCATTTTATTTTACATTATTTCAACAAACATTATCTCAAAAACGTTTTAAATCTAATTGCTAAAATATTTATATTAATAATCGTGAAAGCAACAAATAATAAATAGGACGAACATATATATTATATACAAAGAGAAAAGCTTTTGCTATCTGCACATTTCATCTATGCGAAGTATTCGCGATTTAAAAGGACAGTTGACTCTTCTTGGAAAAGTTACATTACTGGAACGCGATAGCACGTTAACCATCTTTACTTCGAAAGTGATCGATGTACCGAGTACGTTTCGCAATGAAGATAATGAATACGTGCCACGTACACCAATCGATCTTGGCGGTCGATACCGTGACACACTCACGTCTTTAAAGGCTCGCTCATCGCTCGACGCACGACTGGAAAAAGAGAACGTACAAATGATTCGCGGACAGATATATCGTAGGGGATAATCCGAAAGTAAAACAGGCGTTTCGAAACTTCTAATATTGAGTTCTCATTTACCGTCTTTCGATAATGTGTCGCTATTTAAATAATGCGTTGTAAATAGGCATTTTCTCTTTCGTATATTTTCGCCACAAATTAATTTTTTTACAAAAACTTTCATGAAGTAAAAATTCATATATTATAAATATATTTTCCTAATAGAGATCTCGAAATCGGAGATCAGATTCTCTCTCTCTGAAGCAGCAAGGCAGCATGAAAATGAACGATAAAGAGGTCTTAACTTTTCATTTTCCGCTCTTAGACCGTTTCCAATTTTAACTGTGTCGAAGAATTGTTCCAAGCTGCCCTTTCCATTGCATTGCTGCATAGTCGTACTCTCTTTTACTCACCATCCCTGAGAAATAACCATCCCTATTTCACGATAGCAGACGACATTCAATGCTTTGTAACCGATAAATACGACGTCCAATTCTCCATTTTTCGCACATCCGAGAAACCCTTTCGAGGACGGTGGCCGTTGTCGGTATAAAAACGGCGTTTCCATTGAGAAAAATCCTACGTCGTGACATTCGCACAAGGTTTAAACTCTAGGGATTAACCCGGAGATTGAACGATGAGAATGAGAAACGACGAAAAAGAAGAGTGAGAGGAAGGGCCCAAGTATGATGAACCACCGAGGTGCAGAAAAGAGCGAGAAACGATGGCAAACGAAGAGATATGGCGAAATAAAAGTCGATTCGCTTTTGCACACAAAGAGAAAAATTTATCGCTGATACAGCAGTGCTTCCAAAACGGTTTTCATTAGAATGCTTATTAAGGTAATAATTATACTTGATCTTCGTGCGTTTTTAATGACAAATTTTAACACGAATTATTAGCCAGAAATTTTCTTAATCCGCGCAAAATGCATGCGATAATCACATCGTGTAAGTGATTTGGAGATTAATCTAAAAATTAATTATTTTAAATATAAATAAGATTTTATAAATATAAAAATATTGTGTATACGTAGTCACGAAACTAATTATTCGGACAGTGCGCCATTATATCGATGATTTCTTTAGACTAATGTGACAACATTAGTTTTACAATTAGTTGACCAAATATAAATATAAACAATTAATGTTACAATGCACGTGTAAAACAACAATTTTTAATACCCGAAAAACAGTTTGAAGAAATTATCAATATAATGGCACACTATCCAGACAATTAGTTTCGTGACTGTATATTCCATTTATACAATTATAAAACAATAGTTATATTTAAATGACGTGAATGCAGCAAGGAATCTACGAAATATTTCTTGGAACGCTCGCGCGCGTCATTTTCGCAAATCGTCGTGCGTTTATCGCGCATTAATAGCACTTTGCCGTTCAACGAGTCGTCAAAGTTCGCGAGCATTGAAAATTCCACGCCGTTATTTCGCAACGATAACTACGAGAAAAAGAGAATCCTGCAACGCACTTAAGAGACATTTTCCGGCCGTCTCGAAGTTCCAGACCTAAACGCTCTGGATTACCGTAAAATGGCGCAAGCGGAATGCGAAGAGAAACGACGAGGGCATGAGGAAGAAGTTGAGAGAAGTCAGGGCTTACTCCCGCCTCAATTCGTTGTGGATGACGCGCGCGGAAGAGCAAGAATGAAGAAGAACGACAACAAACGAAGCGATACGTGCTGTTAGGGAAAAGATCAGGGAGAATAGTAGGGGAAAGAAGAACGCAGGGTATAACCGATATAAAAGCGAACGAGTATCTTGGAGCCGCAGGATCACGCTGCGGAACTTTACGCCAGCGAATGGAGGAGGCACAAGAGACACAGATAATTATTTATTCGCCTCGAAACGATTCTACTACCCTTTCCTTCCTATCTCTTTGGCGAGCAAAGAGAGACTGAGAAATGATACGAAAATTAAATAAAAAAATGAGCAAACAGAAAGATACGATTGCAATGTAGGTAGTCACACTGCGTCGGATAAATTCTGTATTTTAAACGCGTTTATAATGCAGCCATCCAATGTTCCATAGAACTGTAAAACGACGGAAGTAAAAAAGATGGACTTCATACTACCTTGTTAAGATTAAAACTGTTAAGACCAGGCGATGTCATTATGTGACTTGCAACTAATTTGTCTTATCTATTTATAATACAAGAAGAGAACAAACCCATAATACAATTAGACGGATGATTCCTTATACAAAAATAAGTCAAAAGTGCAGATAAACTTTCTTCATCCGAGGATGTGTTTCTGAGAAAATCAAATTTGAAAATTGTGGAGTACGCGTGCACTTAATGAAGATAACTCATTATCGGAAGATAGGCTTTGGAAAAATACTGTAAACATTATCATGTTTATATAACGTCCACACAACCTCACGTGATAGGATTAAAAAAAAATTGCTCACAACAAAGACTTAGACGAAAAAAGTTTATTTTTGCATTTTCGACTTATATTTTTGAAACCCTTTCCTTATCCAATTGTATTAAAAATTTATTCCCATCCTGTATATATGTAACTTCTTAAAAATAAAAAATAACTTGTTTAGAGAATAGACAAATCCCTTTACCTTTCGTACTATAATAAATTATCTAACTTATAACAACAAATGCAATTGCACGGATGTCGTTCAAAATACATGAAATGATTTTCAGTGTAAATGTTAAGGAGTGAATTGTGAAAAGAGATAGCCGCAGGAGACCGTTCTCGTATAATGTTGTTAATAGCATCGCAAGCGCGACATCAAAAGGACCACCTCTTTCCGTCGATGCGTGCAGCGGTGCGGTGACGGCGATGCAACCGCATGGCTCTTTTGCGATATTACGACACGGCCGCGCGATTAATTATGGGTCGACCGGCGGGCCCCTGTAAGCGACGTCGTTTCTAATCGAATGAATCGCAACCGTGCATAATGCAGTCACGCAAATGTTCCTTGAAATTTTCCCGGAGAGAAGAGATCGATAGATCACAGTTATTAATACATTGCCAGCACCAGCTCATCATCTAGCGCATCTCTCAGTCCTACAGAATTCATCAGCGATTCAATCGATTATCACTCGATTCAGTTCATTTCAACGAACGGGAAAAGTGGTTATCAACACTGAAAGTAGTTCATAGAGTATCCGGTATAAAAACTATATATATATATATAATTTTCTTTTATATATATACACACACATACGCAGGAGGGCGAAGAGATCCTTTCGAAGTTTCACTTGAGCAACGACTCGCGATCAGATAGTCGATATCAAAGGGTCTCGTGCCTTTCCCGCATTATTGCACAAAGTGCAAGCGTGCAACGAGGACGGTGAAGTAGTGTATAGTCGGAGACGCGACATCGAGCGTATCAGCAACCGGTGTGTCCTTATTTCCGAGACTCTCACGTAGCGCTACCGCTGTGCTCTATTGGCTCTGTGCCTTCCGTGTGACGAGGGTCGTCGACACATAGAAGCTACTATCAACGAATGTCGGTCATACACTGGCGCTTGAACGTACTTGAACATTCAAGCTCAAAAATTTGTAGCAATAAAAAAATAATTGATACAGGTACGGTGCTCGTGACACCCATAGAAATAGAAGGATGATCGATGATAAGTGAATCGCTGCAGCACTTGGATGTAACATTGCAAATATCGATCACAAATTGCGTGTTTGAAAAAGAAGCTTTCGTTATGAAATCACGAAACAGAATTGCCTATTGCGTATACTACAAAGTACTTGACAATCGTAACGCCTATTTTTCGCGAGCTCTACGCGACTCAACGCCCAACGGCTCTCATCTCTCGCATGCAAATTACTTGATCGTGTGAATTACCATTGATGCATCGGGTTGCCAACGATAACATTATGTCGCGATGTAACGACTACACTGTGTCTCGATCGCGGAAAGCTTTTTCTAGAGCTAACAACACATATATACACACCTATAGAATAGATTATAAATAAGAGCGATCGTGAGGTAATTGAGCTCGTAAGGGTTTTTTCCCTGCAGTAGCTTTTACGGTTTATTTTTGTAATTCCTCCTTCGTGATTGTGAGAATATTGCTACCCTTGATAAATCCAAGCAAGTGGCACGTGTAACCTTCTGCTCCATAATTCCGCCAACCGCGATCTCGATAATGAAGAAATTGCAAATTCCGCGCTCGAAGTCACGTGGCCGGCGTGGTCGATATCAAAGGGTCTCGACGGCTTTCTTGCATTACTGCGCAAAGTGCAGGCATATGGTAGTGCTTTCAGGACGTATTACAACACCATCTTGTTGCGCGATTAATTACGCGCTCGACGGAGGGAACTGCAGCGAGGAAGCGGGGAAACGAGAGAGGAAAGCAAGATGGGTGAGGGGACAAAAGGGCTCGAAAGTGGGTGAGTGAGAACCTCTACCGGTACCGTGAGGATATATATACGGTCACGTGAATATGTAGGTAGATATCTGCTTTTGCCATATAGCGCTCTTGATGCTGCTTGATTTCGTTTAACGTTTAATATTTGATATCAATGTTTCGTAACCACAATTTTTTTATCCTTACAATAATCAACGATGCAAAGAAAAAACTCAATTGGAGATTACTTATAAATTACAAAAACATAAATTTTAATTCTTTCTCTTCGATGATTTCCTCTTCGAGAAATAGAGCAGATTTTTATTGTCCCAGATAATATAAAAATCTGAAAAAATTCTGTACTTGTTAAAGCTTTAACAAAAAACGAATTTTTACCATCATAGAAATAGAATTGTATTTTACTTATTTTTCACAAATTTAAATTTATCTACCAAAATTCTCAAATCTATCAAAATATCAATGATATCTTTAAAGACTCCAATTGCCACAGTGAAGGATTAAACGTACTGATCTGCTCAGAAATTGGATCGTTCAGAAATTGGAAAAAAACCGTTTAATGATTTGAGATTTCGACAATGTACAAAAATAATTTTTATTTTTACTCGCAATAATAGAAACGCGAAAAATAGTGTAACGTAATTTCTGTACATGTATCAAAAATTAAACTTACTAAAATTATTATCCACTTCAATCTATAATTTACACATCACATTGTATGCTATACCTTACTAACTCATTACGTGCAAGAATGATGGACATTGTGGCTTTTATATAGAATCATTATTTTTAATTAGGTATGTGGAGTATATAAAAGACTTGTCACGTCATTAAAAATTTCCTCTATCACCGATTTGAATTCACGAGACACGATGTTTATTCATTAAGGTTATATTCGGTTTTTAGATAAAAGATAGGAATTAAAATACTACCGGTGTGCGTAATGCATCGTTACAGCATCAATGCGATTGTAGCGCACCGATGCGATGATAGATCGAAATTAGCGAAACAATCACAATACAACAATTGTGAGAGGTGGTATGCGGATGCAGACTGAAATAACAGCGACATTCCTACGATCGCTTATAAACACGCGTAACGATGAACTTTACACAGCTGTTCACCAGTCGGTTCCTCCCGACCGTTTTGCCCCTAGAGCTTGCCATTTATATATATATACCGTGCAAAGAGATTCTAGAAATTTAATTAATTCCGCAAACTTGCTTGGCGTACCGTCAAGCTAATCTATTTCACAAAAATAAATACGACCTTTTTCTCCAGGATGAAATGTAACTTACTCTTAAATGTCAACTCCATCATTTTTTTTTTTTTGCGGAATTACTAAAAAATATTATGCTACCTCAAAGACAAGTTATTTGTAAAAAGAAATGATGAAAACTTTTGAAAAGCATATTTATAAGAAAAATAATTTTCGTTAATTATGAGAAGTAATCCAAATATAATTATACAAAATAATTAATAATATTTTATATTACGTATAATACAAAAATAATGATAATTATTTAGTTGAACTATAGAATATTAAAATATTTTAAGTTTTTCTGCTCCACACTTTTCTTTATATGATTCAATATTATCTCATTCTCTCTCAGCGTTTAAAATACATCGTGAGTCAGAGAAAACAAATATGAACATCATTGTATAATTAACTTTAATGTCGCTCGCCAATGTTATCCATTTTAGCGATAGCATATTCAAAACGCGTGACTGCTTTTTCCTCAAAGATGATGCTAAAGTATCTCAACCATGTCTTTGGCATGCATGTGCATAAAAATAAGAGGCATCTCTAATAAAGCGTCGTACGTGCGGACCGCGTGGTCGGCGATAACGCTAATTAAATACGAGTCGCAGTGACACCGGACGAGCGGGTCCGCCTAACGAGGCCGGTAATTACACGACGGTTTCATCTCGTCTCGAAGCCTCCGCAAAACCGCACCAGCATCATCATCCTAGCATATTACTCTCGGAATAACTACCGGGTCAAGAAAATCGCACCGCCACGATGTCAAAAGCACATCCATACATCGATCTTGACGAAATGAAAAATAGTGACGATTCGCATAAATTAAAGAGATAAAAATGATTGGTCAGAAATTCATACATTAGTTTTATAATATCTACTTATATCATGGATGTTAAATAATTTAGGTTTTATTGTTATATGCACTACAAAAAATTGTTGGAATTGTTGGAAAAATAATACTCTCTAAATCTGAATCAGTGGATAGTCACTAATTACCCAGTAGCATACTTGGCACTGATAATCAGTGAAGTTCAATTAAAAAAGGAAGAATATTCGAGCATTATATAACTAAAATACTGATATTTGCATGTTAATTTCAATCTTCCAATTCCATATTTATTGAATTTATGCACTAAAACAAGGTTGGTTAGATCACACATAATAAAGATCAGCTAGGTTAGGGATCTCACATTTCATTTACTGATTACCAGTGGCACTGATATTAGTGATTATCCACTGATTCAGATTTAGAGAGTACATATGAGAAACTATCTTGATTCATGTATAATAATAAATTAAAGAAAAAGAGAAAAAAATATATAACAGAACCTAATATTCATTTTTATATACGTTATGACAATCGCAGATTAAATATAAAATTGATAATTGGATGCTGTCGTCATGGACACCTCACACATATTTTAAGCATAATGTTTACATTATGTATTTCATACCTGACGTATATTATTAGCACATATTAATATGTAACATGATACTAAATAATACGAATTAATCGATGTAATATTTATGTAATTCTCTCTATCATGTTTTATGCGTGCGTTAATACTGTTAATGACGGCAGGAAGTTGACTCGATCGAACAACAATTAAATTTGTATCTATTTCGAAAAATAAATTTAAGTGTATGCAAATTGTATTACAAGCAACATTCTTAATTATCTCGTGCAGAATTTAATAAATAATTTCATATTTCCTACATATATAAACATAACGTAACATCATCAATTAAAAGAAAGAAAGAGATAACACGTGTACTTTTCAAATATTTATTTTTGCGATAAACGAGAAAGAGAAACAAAAAGAGAGAGGGGGAGGGAGAGAGAGGGAGAGAGAGAGAGAGAGAGAAAGAGATTGACTAGCAAAACTTCGGGGCAAAAAATCCGTCAGGAAGTGAAAAGATTGAAAAGAAAACATAATCTCACGAGACTGAAAATCGTTTCGTTTGCATTTTCATAGTTTGCATATTGATAGCAATACAGATTTTGACGATAAGCGTTTAGCAGTGAGCTAAAAAAAAAAGTTTTACGAACAAAAAATGTACGTGATCGCGCATATCAAATGACAGATGTGTGGTTAATCCGGGAACACCAACCTACCGATAACGAATCGGTTCTTTTGACGGGAGCATTTTCTTACAATCCCGATAATCTCTATGCATCGAAACGACGCTATTCGAGTTTCCCCTCTCAATCAGCGAAGCTGAAAATCCAATGCGCATATGGCGAATTCAGGGAAGCGTGTGGTCGGCGCCATTAACAGACCGTACATTTTCATATATCCAGCCAGAATTACGGTTGGGATCAGATGGCGGAAACTCGATCAGCGTTAATCCGAAGTGGCTACTCTTCTGCCACGTCTCTACGAAGAGAAACAGGCTGAGCGACGTAACGCGATCTCCGGGAAATAACTTTCGTGCGTGAAAGCTCCCCTTTCCCGAGACACAGGCACAAATGCTTATGCACAATTTAATATCGAAAACGATGGCAAAATTCAGTTATAATCGTTACAATTTTAATATTATCGTTATAAATGTTATAATTTTTAATCATCGAATTAAAAATGATATTTAGAAATACGAGCACAGTAATTACTACAATTTCAATGCATCAACTGTTGTCACATCGTCTTGATGAACCTTTGTAAACTCGATTTTAATGGCACGAACATCACGGTCACATTAGAAGATATTCATTCTCTGTTAGCTGCTGACTAAAAGCGTAAACGCAGTCGAGGGTTTAAGAGAAGTGTCTAGTTTCATTTAAAGGAGAAATCTGGTCGGGAAGTCAGATGGCGATAATTCGACCGGTAATAGTCGCGTGGTTCGTAACAAGCAGTCAACAGTCGAGGTTACCGTTTCGTTAACGGACCAGCAGTGGATGAGGGGTGAGCAAACGGGGGTGGTTTATACGCGGCGACGAGAGAGAAGGAGACGAGTTGGCGGGCAATACCGTGCGAGGGCCTCGACGTTGTTGGGGGTGATTCGCCGCGGGGGAAATGAAAATAAATGATAGCGCCGCCCGTAATTAATTTAACGCGCGAGAACGGACTGCGAGGCTGCTCGAGCGAGTTGCTTTATACGCCCGGCGCGTATAACACACGCACGAATGCGTGATGCGTATGGATGTGTAGCGTACGCGCCCGCGTGTTCGCAAGTGTTCGCGACTGCGACACATCCGAGTTACGCGTTTCTCCTGTACATGTGCGCACCCTGGTAATCTCGTCGAGCTTTATGAGCCCGAGAAGAAGAATTGAACGTTTGAGTAATGACAAATATTAAAACATGAACGACGAAACGCTTATTAATCACAATCAACTCGCGCAAAAAATCTATAAGGAATTCATTTTTAACTAACTAGGTCACTTTTTAACATATCCGTTTAACGCACAATTTTTTCTAAATGCTCTTTTGAGCGCGCAATAAAACATGTAATTTTATAATCCATTTTACATGGTGCACACATTTTCTCTGTGTTTAAAATATATCAGGACATTTTATATACAGAAAGCGTATTTTCATTTATGTAATTATATACAAACATATATTTTCAGAAATAAAAGGACTCAAATAGTAAATTTAAATAAGAGCGAAATGTAAAACATATCTCAGAAAGGTTCAGATTGCGACGCAACATGTACTCATGTTTTTGACGCAGATGCTCGTTAAGGTAGAAACTAAAAGCGACTATGTACCCTTCGTAAGACAATACACAATGTTCTACCGTAAAACCGTCTGCATATCAAGGATATGTACTCGAGACTCTTATAAAGACTCACCCTTAAGTCCTCAATAGGAGAAAAAAGCGAGAAAAATTCTTACCACTCTTCTAGATTACAAACGCCTTTTGCGTTCGTCGATCATCGGTTATTACACGATTCGAGGCGATTGTGTGTGTATATAAAAAACGATCGAACATATTTATCGAAGCGTCGCAGACACTCATCGCTCGGAAAAGCGCGATAATCTGGTTTCGTGAGACACCGAGTGCGCGTATTCTCAGCCGATCGGCGATAAGGCACGTTGACTGCTGGTTTTTCCGCGCGAAGAGAAATGGAGCCAAAGGATCTTGAAAGGAAAGAAGTGAAAAGCTACAGCCCGCGTGTGCAGCCGATTGCAAATTATTGCGGCTACACACGCGTGAATAAACAGCATATACATAAAAACGATATAATGACTGAAATATAGAAAAATAATGTCGACATATATACGCTTTAGAGGTAAAACCAGGTTTCTTGCGACATCGCTCATCGTTAAATAAAACCGATATCGTGGAAATATGCTGTCAGATGAACGGAACCAAAGAATGAATTAAGAAGAATAAAATTAAAACGCCGATGTTAATGTTTAATATAATAATACGCATGTATAAATACATGTTTATTAAAAAGAATTTATGTGAATAAAGTGAAATGCATCAAAGCAAATCGATGAGTGATTTTTTTCATTTAAAATTTCCCTCTGTGATTTACCAGTTTTTTTTTTGTATAAGTTTTTTATAAATGTGTAAACAGGTACATACATGTACCTTGTAACAATACCATGTAGATGAATGGAATTATAAAATGCAACAATATAAATGAAGCAAATCTAACAATACAGACATTGTGAATGTTCGGCATGCAAACATTTCATAATTATTATGCACGAAATTAAATTTATGTCTCGATATATATCTATCTTTAAATACAACGTGCTGGATCTTGCATCTGCTTTAGAGCCGTCATGTTACGCATGTCGGTACATACTTGTACGAGGCAGGTATTACTGCCATCATGCACTTTATCGTGATGTTATTGGACCCGTAATGGCGTCCGCCGTGTTTCCTCGGCAAACAAGCTTAGACGAGACGCAAGTCGCGCATGCACGGCACGTATTGCGCGTGTGTATTTGCATAGAAACGGAACGAGAAAGGGCCTTTATATCCTGTTGGATGTTAGCTCAGGGCGCGAAAGACGCGACGAAGATGGTTGCGAGCTAATCAAACAGAATTCGCGGACCGTTTCCCTCAGGTCTTCTATGAACAGGTTGTTGTTTTAACGAGTACGCTGATATCCTTTTGCTATCGTTAATGAAAGACTAAAACAAACTGCACGAGCACGAGCCAATATAAAGAAAAAGTGGACAAAATAAAAAAGATATATTAATTCAAATATTAAAAGTTTATTCGTATAGAACGTCCGGAATTATTATAACATTTAAACATTATATATATAATTAAATAGCGTAAAATGAAATTTCTGTTAATTCGAAATCCAATTAAAATTAATCGAAGCATGAGTATTTATTATTCGTTAGAATTTTTTTCCAATATTAAATAATTTTATAACTATTGATATTTTTTGTTTACATTCTAAAATTTAATTGCAAGGATATATATTCCTAGTGATTATGGAACAGCCTGTATACTTTCGACCATTATTATATTGTTCTAAAAAAATCATGTCAAAGACATGAACCTACGTAAATGCATCCCGACAAACTTTTTTTAGATTGTTAAATTAATTTGTTCTGACGTTTGTGGACATCAATGATAGAGAAATAGACGAGAAGGTAAACTTTATCAGTCCGACAAGTGGGATATTTACTCGGGAAATGAGATGACGAAAAGCGAGCAGCAAACAGTCCGTATTACGCGCGTATATTTGCATGGAAACGGGTCGACGAAGGGCCTTTATACCGGTGCGTGCTCCCTTGATCGTGAAAAACTCACAAGAGAAAGTCGAGGTAGTAAGGAGGGTACATGCGCGGAATCAAGCGAGTCTCCCGACTCGTTGCTGACTTGATCTTTCTGACTCGATATTCGCATTTTTTCTCCTCTATCCCACAGCAGCCATTGTGCCGAGATTCCAGAATGGCAAGAAAAGTTTTCTATATTCGTGTTATTATCAAGCCGACTTCCTTCCTGCAGCAGCGATGAAGGATATTAAGGTATAGGGATCGATAAAAATTTCGTCTACATGTGAGCGCTATTTTCTGCAAAGATAACGAAATAAATTTTCGAATCTCAATGAGATATTTACGTAATCTTCAAAGATATTTTGCATAATTGTGTGAGCTAAAGACCACAATTGCAGAGCATTGTTTTTATTCAAAGTTTTATAATGTTGATGACAGAAACATTAAATTTAGCACCTGGCTTAAAAAGTTAAATAAAAAAAAACAGTTTTAAATATGTTTTAAAATTATGTATGAAATATAATAAAAATTTTGATAAAATAATTTCCTTATAAATAATTAATAATTTGCCTTATCAAAAATTGATTCAATCTTCTTACGTTTTCAACTGTTTATGATTTTAAACTTAACGTGTAACAAATTTCGACCAATTACAAATTCGTCTATTATAGTCTATTAATTAATTAATAGCTAATAAATCTTAGAGAAAGATGGAATTAACATAATAATAATTAATTTATTATTTCTCTGAAATATTTCTGAATCATTTTTGAAGATTAAAATAATCAAATCAAATCAATAAAATTATTAACTTATATACCTCTGTTATCAAAAGATATTGGGGAAAAGATATTAAAAGAAAGACCCTGCAACGTTTGCAACCATTCGCGGCTAATGAACGGCGATGGGCTGGACTGGAGGACAGCATCTCCGACTAATTCAATTTTAAGTCCTGCTGGACTAACTCCGCAATGCAAGACCCGCGGATTCCGTCGTTTCGCCATTCACCCGTCCCACCGTCAGGTTCCTCTTTCAAATCCCAATTTCTTGCCGAGTTTCGCGTGTCGATTCGTCGGAAGGCACCCTTTCGCAAATGCTCGGACCGCCTCGGATTCCCACGAAACTGTCCGCCGAGACCAAAAGCAGACCCTTTGAAGGGCCTGTAATTACCGTCGACTTCCTGGCGAATCCCGACGTAGAGAGGGGACGCGATATAGATAAAGAACGAAGGGACGGGGGCGGCGACTCTAAGGGAGAGACAAAGAGAGTGCGAGAGACAGAAACTTAATGATTGCTACGTTTTGCGCGTGCATCGGTTGCCGTGCGTGAGTCCCGAGAATGAATCGTGCAATTGCCGCGCGGCCACAAAATTGCCGCCCTTTTCTTCCCCTTTGCCAACAAAGAGGGAACGCAACCCCCATGGATTGCCTACGGGCATGAGGTATCCCTCGAGTAACTTCTGAGGATCGGTATCACCAAGCGCGCGTTAAAAGTAATTTTCCTTTCGTGAGTTTGTTCTGCTACCTTCACAGTTTTACTCGCAGGTATGCGAAATTAGTAGCAATTGCGAAATATTTTATGTAACTAATAAATATTGTCCTCGTGCAATATTATGTACTTGCGCGACGACGAGTCGAGTGAAGATAATGAAGATTAATGGTTCTAAAATGCAACGATTTTAAAGAAATATATATATATAGTTTTCTCAAAATTTTTTTCCATTATATATATATAGGTATATAATTAAATTATTTTTATATTTTTATTATATTACTTTCGCACAATATTGTATTGTGATCGATTGGCTTTTTGTAAGATAAAAAAGACAAATCAGAGAGCAAAGGTCGAAAACTTTGTTGTCTCCGTTACATGCAGTCTATTATCGCGATCGACAGACTATTACCATTTAAGTTTCTTTATCTGACCGTCAGTGTCAGCCTCGTCTTGTACCCCGTGCATACGTCGTGCCTCCATTCATCGTTCAAATGTATCATTGGACTTAACTGCGTGACACTGAGCGAAAGCGCGGGCGAATCACGATTACCGATCGGAAGCGAACGCCAGCCGATGGAACGTAGACAAGAAGTAGTGAGCACTGTGATTAATAGCACCGTGTCAAGTCGGAGTTTTCGTGATCGAAGTATGTTCGGGTGTAAATAATGAGAGCGATTTCTCGTGAAAACAAAGTTATCCGGTGGAAGCGGCGGTAAAATAATCCTCCTGAAGCTATCTTCCTATATCCGCTGTTACACACAAAATCCTTAATTAACTTGAAGGGTGATTAAATTTGTAACCCGTGTATTTACGAAGAATCTAATTGCCGCGAAGCTTCTGGTATATATAATGAGCTTCTCCCTCGTGACGCGTCGCGGCAACGTACATATAAGGACTAACAGCGATAATAACTCGCTCGTGAAATAATTCGACGGCGCAACTCGCAATCGACTCCAGAACAAAGATCTTTACGTGCATCACACACTGCGATGCCAGTGGCGGATACGCGTCGCATTGAGAGATTTATTCGTTTCACGAGCGTTCAATACAACGCGGCGGAATGAGAAATTTTTGCGTCCGCGTCGCGTCGCATCGACGCGTTCCGGCGTCACGCAAATCCCTGCACAGCCTCGGCGCTGAATTTCCAGAGGGCTCACTGCCGGATCAACGCCAGTCGGATGGAATCTTCGATAAGGCAATTTTTTGGTTCGTCCACTCGGCGACGATGGCGGCGGCGATGGGTGTCTGGAGTTCCGATTACGGGATCGCGCGGGCTATTGTCGATCGGAAAATTAATAATCCCCTATCGAGAAAAGCCAGCCAGTCGGAAACCGAGGAATTTTCGCGCCCGAACAGTGTGGTTAAAAGTATCTCTCCTACGCTGCGCAGACGTGTCTCTCTTTGCTCTTTAATTCTCTTGGTATGGAGTAAACGAGCAGGTACAGTAGTCGCAATCGCAGTGAATTATGACGTTTTCGAAAATTGGAAACTTTATTATTTCTATGTGCAATGAGAGAGAACACAAAGAAAAATGTGCAATAATACGTAATAAATTTTTTCTACAAAATATCAGAATTTCGAAATATGATTTTTTTATTGAAAGAGTAAAAGAGAGAGAGAGAGAGAGAGAAATGTGTTTCTTTTTGTCTTTTCTAAATATTCATCAGCTCGATCACGAAATCATCGACACAGACTTCTAAAGTTATTTGCGTTCAACATGCTCATAACTCGGTTAAACATGGTTTGGTTTTCACTCACGGCATATCCCGAGGCGTATCCAATTTGTTTATTCGCAGAGAATGACTCAGTGCGCAATTCCATACTGCATAGATCGACTTCGCCATTAATTCTACCATACTGCGCACTTCTATATATCACTTTTACGTAGCCAACATTCTACGTTTTGATCTGTATATGATATTTATAAAAAGATTAATTATTCACATCAAATGCATCTAGTTCCTGAAGAGTACTCCAAATGATTTCATTGCAAGACTGCAGAAATATGATATAATTAACTTTTGAAGATCAGAAAAATCTCTTTCAAGATATCTTCAAAATATCTTTGCAAGAAATATTTAATACATTAGTTCTAGCTTATTAATAACGTTAAATTGACACTTATTCCGATTTCTCAAGAATAAATATATTAAAACGTTTATAAATTTAAAATGATAAATGACATCAGTATATTTCTTAGCATACGAGCCGTTAAAAATTTGTATAAAACTTAAAAATACACATCCCCGAGGCGTTAATTTCGCCTCGAATAGCATCCTTTCATCTCGGGGTGAATGAGGAAATTAAAAATTTGAGTTATATTTCACGTCTCTCGCGTGACTGATCACGACGGCGTCCGGGCCCTCGCAAAATTCCTATCATGAACGCACGTAAGAACGCGCACACGTATGTACGAACGTACGTATACACACATACGTACACACATACGTACACACATCTATGTACGTATAAAGGTACACGTGTGGAAGAGTTCCTAAGAGAATAGAGTTAGCGAGAATGCAGTTGGTGGCCCTGCCACGGGCAAACCGGAGGAACGAGCCGAGCGGTCCGCGATCAATAACACGTGTGTACGCAACGACACACACCCCCGCACGCACTTTTACATTCACGCCGGCGGCGGCGTTCCCCACCGAGAGCTCCGACCCTTCGCTTCCCTCCACTCTCTAAACCCGAACGATCTACAGGACCACCACCGCTAACGGCACCACCACCGACTCGGCTGCTTCATCCCCTCTTCTCCAACATGCCGCCGCCACCAGACACGAAGGCCACCCCCGTGCATTACACTTTACAGAGACATATACACGCGTACAGGCGCATACGCACACGTGCCACGAGTGTGCGCTCACACGCACGCTCGCACGCACACAGGCGCAGCGGCAGTCCGCGGTGGACGTACAAACGCGGAAACGCGTCCGCAGGGAATGGGAACGTGTAATTGTGTAAATGGCACAATGGCCGACGGTCCCTCGTTAGAGAGCCCCGCCGTGGAAACAAGATTCTGATTAACGCCCGAATTTTATCATTCAGCAGCCGCACTGTTTACCCGCTGTGCCGCCGTCGCCCCCTTGTCCGCGCAGAAAACCACGACCACACGGAAGCTTTTCTTTCTCTTTGCACGGATTATTTACTCTTTTTTTTTTAAGTAGCTTCATTCATTGGATCTCGTTGACTGGTAATCGATAGTCGTTCTTATATCCAATATTTAAAATGTCTAAAGAAATGCTGGAATGTTCTATAAGAGTGTCGGATACAAACTCTTCGAGTACACAGAGATTTTGTTAAAAATTTAATTAAGTCGTAACTTCAATTTTTATTCAGTTAAATCACAATTAAAATTAATTGAAAATAAATTTATCTTGTCTATTTTCAATTTCGGATTTAATCCATAAAAAAATCTTTTGATTTTCGGTAGATATTAAATAATTATATAAGAGAGTATTAACAAAATTCATGTTTTTTTAGTCCAACTTCTGAAGTTAAAGAGATTTCGAACATATTCGTGTGCCGCTTTTGTTCTCTTCGCGCTATGTCCAACAATTTATGAGCCTCGGTTATTCTCCTGTCGATCCTTCGTAGTGCGTACCACCAAGTAGTCATGTATATAATCTCGCAGTATCACCCTTGCGGTTTCCGCACCTTGCTCAGCGTAATTCCGACACCGTAACCACGTAAACGGTCATGAACATTTTTTATCGCACGTACTTTATCGAAGACTACGATTTTTTGAGCTTTTTATCATGTATTTAAAATGTAGCGAGCTAAGGCTCAAATTTAATCATCACATAAGTCTATCTATTAAGTGAAATGTTCAGAATAAAGTTTCATATCTTAAAATATAAACGATTCAATATTCACATTTTGATTAAAGAAAATATTTATTATAGAATCAAATTATTATAAAAATCGGAATGATGATTAAAACATAATTAAAACGTGATTAAAACGTAATCAAAAATTCTTGCTCTCAAATATTCCGTAACATTACATACGCAATGAAATAATTATCGGATATCAATAAAATAATTATTGGATTAAATATTAAATGGATTAGATTAGACAAAAAATATCACGGATTACCATTTACTTCAAGAGATATAAAATTATCAATAAATAAAAATACCTAATAAAAATAAACCAGAATTGTTTAAAGTAAATATAAAAATAATTTGATTATTATTTTCGCGTTGCGAAATCCGAACTTAACTGTTGAAGAAATTATTATTGTTCACATAAACATCACGATAAAGCAATAATTTATAATTCTCACCCGCTGTCTCTTCCGTGAATAAATAAATCACGCAAAACGCTGCTTCAATAAATAGTAGATGCATTTACGATCGTTAATCACACAGAGAGTTAATTAATCGCGCGCGGTGATAGTAACTAATTGTTCGTAGAAAATGATCGTGTTTGATATCTTCTGATACTCTTAACACAATCGTATCTCGACGATATAAGACCAGCTCTCGAAAATATCCTGTTACTTCCATTTCAAAATAGTTATCAATAATCGAATGATATAACACGGTTTCTTATTACTCGTATGACTCGATTTATTAATTCATATATTCTCTTATCAATCTCAAAATACTCGAATTACATTTAAGCCAAAAATTCAAAGCACGACACAAAATATAATCGAATCCAATCTGACACAGATATATAGAGCTTCAATTATATCCTGCTTGCTTTAAATATTCCTGCGGTACATCTTTCACTTGCAGGAAAGCACATTCAAACAAATTTGATTATCTCGTACCAGTGCTAAAATTAAAAATTGTTTGCGCAAACGCGCTGCGAATAAAAATCATGGTCGCGCGCGAGGCCGCATGCGCTCTGCGTCTGCACGGGAAACGAAACGGAGAAAAGCGGAAAACGTGGTTACAACGGCGGAGAATCCTTTTATGGGAACGGTGCGAGAATACTTCTCAGAGAAAATCCATTGGTTAGATGAGTCTCTCGCGAGCAAACAAGCCGCGCGCGAGAGGAACTTTCGATGCAATTTTCGCGCGAGTATTCGCACGATACGTGCACGAAGGAGGAGGAGGAGGCAGAGGAGGACGAAGAGGAAGAGGAGGAAAAAATTGTTCGACGCGCGATCGGAAACGTTTCGCCAACGTACAATCGACAAGGGGTAGATTCGCGTTTACTCGATTTGAGGCAATCCAATTTCGCTAATGAAACATACCCGGTGACGCAGTTAGCTTCCACCCAGCGCGCACACGCACGCACGCACGTAAACTAGCTGTAATATCGTACTCCGTTGAGCGAAGGTAATCAAGCTGTAATTGATAAACATGTAATTCCAATGACATAGGTTGCCAAATAGGGAAATTACATTCATTGGCTATAAACTGCCCGTGATTTAAAACGCAACGACGCACGCCGCGACTGTTTCGCTCCAAACCTATAAGCAATAGCACGCGTTGATAAGTACTCAAATGCCGATATTTATCAATAAAAAGAATTATTAGTAAAAGGACTAAAATGAGTAATATCGCAAAGATATATTATGAATCATCTTTTTAACTTTACGTGTACAAAATCACCTTAGTCTACCCAATACTAAATTTTTTTAGTCGACGGATGCCACAAAAAACGATCTTAAACAATTAGGTTAAATATCACGCATTATGTTACAAGACGGAAAACAATTGTGTTCTAGACTATTTTTCATACTATTTGTCACGGTCCAAAATGGTAAGCAGGACGTTACAATTATAATTTTCAGAATAACAAATGCGTCGTGCAGCCTGGATATACGATAACGGTTGAGAGATGCCAACGGACGACAGGATGCACGGAGAGGGTACGCTTGACGCGATAATAAATATCATGAAATATCATGGATGAGCGCCAGTATACACGCAGCAGCAGCCAAATACTCGCGAGGCCCGGATATGGGGCAAAACGGAAGTGCAGTCGTAAACTACACTAGAGACTACAGAGGACCGATCGTACCGTTGACATGACGTGCTCAAAGAGAGAGCATCGAACTTGAAATCGATGTACCAAGTTGACAATTTACGATAATCAATTACTTTAGTATTTAATTTAAAAAAAAAATAAATATAATTTTTGTATAATTTCTATAAAAATAATTCAGGAATATATTGGATTTTTAACTTAAAATTTAAAAGTTACTACAAAAAACTTCATTTATAGACAACAATCGTTTGGTTGTTTGTATATAAAGGAAGTATCTTTTAAAGTTATTACATTTTCATTGAATATTCTTTCCCTTGGAGATACTGCACGGAAAAAAAAAATGGCTGTCGTAACTAAAAACTGCATGTGGTAACTAAATGGCAGATGTAAAATATGGACAGCTAAAATATAGCTAATGTCTTAGCTGTGATATCTATATTATAGCAGCAACAGCAAACCATTTCGCTGTAGTTTATAAATTTATAGTTACGGCAGCAAATATATTATAACAAACTAAGATTAGCTGCGGCAGAGAAAATCTTTTTTTTTGTGTGGGAATTACTTAATATATATTTATAAATTCCACAAATATTCCAATCTCATTTAAATAAATTTTAATCTAATGGAAAATTAATGTAAGTCTTAATTATATATTAAGATATTAGATTATACGATACTTGTGACAATTGCTTTTATTTAGTATATTTAACCTTAAGAAAAGAATGATGTACTTTTCACAGAGTACGCAGATAAAAAATCTTTCTATCAAGACATCCTAGTATTTTAGTACCTACATATAAACTGTCAATCTCTTTATTTCAAATATAATACTATCGTCTGTTTCCTCAGCCGCGTGATAAGTGTACAAGTCCTGCGCCAGTAACGCTTGTCACGCATTTCCTCGTTTGATATCCAGAAAATAATCTTCCGCCACGCACAGAATGGTTGTCGTTTGTAGCGTTATTTCGAGCGCTGCCTCGATGGCGCTTATACTCGCAGGCATCAGACTCGTATCGTAAGGGGAAAATGGGACTCAGGCACCAAAGGGGCAGGGGGTTAGTCGGGTAGAGTACGTCGATAAGTTAACATTGCTCAATTATTGAGCCGGCGGCGCGGTGTGCGGAAAGTGCCCGCGGAGGGCCGGGCACCGCCTGCGTCCGAAGTATAAAATATTTAGACGGCAGCAAAAAGTGCGCGCCGGTAGTTTACGAGCGTGTAGAATCGAGGAGAGCCATGCGCGGCGGGCCGGTGAAACGTAGCCGGGAAATGGTGAGAGGGAGGAAAACGAGAGAGTAAAATAGGAGGCGGCGCCCGCGTTTCAGCTGCTCACTTCCTTAACGTTTCATTTTCCGGCGACGAGTAATCGCCTTATGCGAAATTACGACGGCTACAAGCCGCGACCCACGACTAAACGAAGGCGTTAAAATCGGTACCGCACGTACTTCCACGGAGGAGATTCATGACGTGCACCACGTTACTTGGTTCACCTTAATGCAGCACGGTCCATTCACTTATCTTTAAACGGAAAAAGACCGGTTTCTTCTTGAAAAAAATATGGAACGCGATATAATAAGCGAAGAAAACTCCCGACAAACATTTTAAATACAAATTTAGATAATGTAAAAGTGGCGTTGTTTTTTAAAGAAATGTATTGTATAAGCAATACCTTCGTAATTTTAAAATAAAAGTCTCTACTATTATTTAGTATAGAAATTTTAAGTAAATATTTTCTCGAACCTAATAGCCGTATCCGTGCGGAGATGAATTATCATTCTAAAAATGGTAGCATAAGACGATATCTTATATTTAGGCTAAGTAAATTCACCTGGGATAATCTCGGAACTATTCCCGCGTCTAATTTCGTGGAGAATCACGGCGCGAACCATTTATCATCTCCGCGTTTACGCTTAAAGCAAGGTAGATATTCGGAGCGGCAAAGGGAACCGCATAAACACAGTGCGACAACGTGCGCATAAATCAAGGGTTGCGTAGAAGACGATATTTCTTAGGCCACGGACGGGTGCAATTTTCGCTGTTTGCAGTCTACTTACTATAAATTCGCGGTCCGGGGGCGTAGGATCGCGTTCAAACGATCCTCCACGAAATCGCCGGTGAACACGCAGGTAATCATCGCTGTCTATATATCCCGTGGTGAACTACGCAACATAGCCACCGTAAAACGTAATAAGACTATATGTCGCATAATATACGATTAACGCTACACAAAGTGCAATTACTCCAATTTAGTTAAAGCTTCGTTTTCTTTGATTTCTTATTCTTAATTTAATGTGTTAGAAAGAAATCAAACGCACAAATATTATCATTTCTATGTAAAAAGAAATATTGAGGTATTCTTAATAGAATTTCGTAAAGTATATGATTTGTTTCATCAATCTTTGTATCTTCTTAAAATATCATCAAATGTAACAAGACTTCGAATTTTATTCTGTTAAATTCTACAAGTTGCACACTACACACTAGTGAAAGCTTCTGGTTGGCGCGCGCGATGGTAAATGGCGATTTCAAAGATGAGACTAAAACTTTCTCCGAACTCTGTGGCAAGCAATGTATTCAGGAGCATCGGGTGCAGATATTATGCTAATATAATACTGGTGTCGCACGAAAGCAGCCCTCTTCTCACCCCGGCGCGGCGTACTGGTTTTCTGAGAAGACCGTCGTGGTGAGAGACGCGGGGGAGAGATGAAGTAATGTGTACGTGCACGTGCATACACGTTTCACATGTGTGCTACGGAATTCGCGCACCTGCTCCCCACCAAGTTTTCGGTCTCACCCTTCGGGATGTAATTTGTGAGGTTTACGGGCACGGAGGGGTCGAAGGACACGCCGTAAAAGGGATTTCAGTGGAACCGGGGTACGAAAGCATCGCGGACCAACGAAATCCTGCGGCCCGTCTTCACCAAGGGATTTCCGTCTCGATCCCGATTCCCGATCCTTTGAACCGAATGGATTGGCTGGCGACCCGCCGAATCGATAGTCCTTCAGAGCCTGAGGATCCTCCTCGCTCGGTCGCTGCATTCGTATAGCCTCGTATATCCTTGATACTTCACTGACTCCCTGTGGAAGTCAGAAAAGTCAAAGACTCTCTCGAAGACAGGGTAGACGAACGGACAAGCTGCCAAGTACTTGCGGCGCGTGCCAACAGAAATTTCTAATCAGCCACAAATCGCTTGTCTCGTTTGTAGATTAGTTCAGTATTCCGTCAGCTCCCCAATCTCCTAGTTTCTACTTGTAGTTACATCAATTTAAGAATTTATAAAAAAAAAAGCAAATCGTGTCATGTGTGTCAAAAATTTTTTTATTAATAATAGTACGTATTGATTATTAGAATTACTAATTTTTGATTGCCCTGCAATTTCAGGTTTTGTCATAAAATCTAAGTTATTTTAGTAATACAAATTTAATAATTTATGAATAATCTCAATGACACAATTATGATATAATATTTTATTTATCATTATAAAATATTTTATCCATCAATATATAAATATTAGATTTTTTGAGATATTTATTATTACGCACATAATTTTTATCATTATTCATAATAATATCATTATTTCATATCATTATTTATGATAGCTGAAATATTATCAATAAACTCGCAACCATTTGCATCATTCATTAGCTCTGTATCACTTTCATACTGACTTGCAACTTTCACTATGAAGTTTGCTATCAACTGTTGATGTGCAACATTGATTATTGTCTTAATGAGTCTCTGTTATATCAAAAGAATATACACCTGCAATTATATCTCTTTCAAGAAATAAAGAGTAACTACTCAGAGAAGCATCAATCGTTTCTTATAAAAACAACATCAATCACTTTTGGCGATAAATCATTGTAATAAATGTTTTGCTACCTCAATGATAAAATTAGAATGTTGTCGTGGTTTCATCATTTGATTTCATTTAATTTCAGTTCAACTTGTACATTTTTCCGATATATTATAATATATTTAACTATATTATATATTTTAATATTTTATTTTATGATGTTTCTATCAATATTTTTTACTCGAGTTATACATTTTAAATTAATCTGTGTAAAAAGAATTAAGCATTTGTAAATTAATATCTCATCGAATTTTTATTAAAAAAAAATAAAGTTATTCGAAAAAAATCTAATCTAATTTTTATTAATAAAAAAGTCATCATTTTTTGTAAAATATAAAATCTGTCATCTATTAGTAATTAGTTTCGCATTTTTTAAATTTTTATTGATGTTATTTTAGCTTGTAATCAATTCACGTGACAATTCAGATTGCGACTTTATATCAGTAATAACCAAACAGGAAGCCTAAGGTCGATAAGGCCGAAAATACGGGTGTTCAGATGGTCGGATGAGCGAGCCGGCAAGCAAGTGAATTGCTATTCGAGGGGGAGAATGGATCTGGTTACTCGACTCCTGTTATCCGTTTGAAGCGGTTACCACCCCTCTCATATAGCTTTCTCGGTTAAGAACACATACCTTCGATAAAGAGAGGGGCGACATCGGAGACGAAACCTTTGCGAAATTATATTATCAGTCAGTTTCCCGTTTCTACGCTTGTGCTGTGTTTCCTAATCATTTATAAACGAAATTTCTCGAGTTTCTTCTGCCATGACCTTATCGGCGTTCACGACTATTCTACGAATAAGCCAATCATATATCGAATTAGTCATTTAATGAAACATTCAGCATTTTTATTATTATTGAAATTTAAACTAAAAAAGTATCCGAAAATTAATTAAATTTACGTTAAAAACAATCCAACATTAACAAATTTAAGAAAATTAATTTCAATGGTGAAAAAAAGAGTTGAATTTTATTCTCTTAATTCATTTTGAGGATCACAATGTAAGATTCGGGAAACTTTAATTGAATTTACTACTTCATGCTCAAAAATTTTGATAATAAACAAAATTTAATTAGCTAATAAAATATGTGTAAAATAGAATCAGATTGTACTTTTTGATACAAGATATTTTCATTTAAAACTAATTATAAATAATAATATTAAGAATATAACAGATTTGATAAAATTTTAACAACTGAATTAGTGACAATAATTGCAACAAGCTTTTGTCAAAATTCGATAACAACCTATGGGATCAATAGCAACAATTGCAATAATAGTGGGATCAATTGCAACAATAGCAACATATGCCAGTTCGATAATACATTAGAGATTCATGTATGATTGCATTGCGTGATGCTATACGCAGTTTCCTGATTGTTTTATCAAAAGCCATTACGTCAAAAGCATTTCAGAAATCTATTGCATAACTCGCGCTAATGATGAGATATGAAGACATGGCCGCGATAGCGATAAGAACAATGAGCTCGATATTTCTGCCGCCAATTCACGAGGTTCTCTATCGGGACTCGGTACATGGGCTGCAAGACGGTTACGTGTCCGGAATCTTGGAAGAACACGAAGGAAGAGCTTGTAAGCGTCGGTTCTCTCTCCACCCTTTCCTTGCCTGTCTTCTCCTATATTTCACCTAACGTGTGCTGAAAATTTACTACGTGCGCTCCGAGATTATTCCGTGTTCCGGAAATACGCGTTTAACAATGAGAGAAAGAGAAAGACAGAAAACCAAGCGCAGGATTCTCGATTATGATACGCTGAAAGCAGCAGCTTTTCTGCGGCATGCGTAATGCAACACCGTAACATTTTGAAGTTTAAAAGGCGAATATTCTTCTCAAAGGGATTACTTAAATCGAATCAATCCGAAAAAAATTTCAAAGTCTATATATAAAGCTTATGGAAACTAGCTGAATTAGTTAAGAACTTAAAAAGTCTAAATGTTATAGCTATTAAACTTATACTTTTTTAATTAAATTTATTTTCAAATATAAAATTATATAATAGCGCGCGCTAAATTAAAAAGTAATTATATATTTATGATTTTATTAGCCAGTATAATTACAAAATATCTTTGAAAGTTATTTATAAACTAACGAAACTTGCAAACTAAAGTAAATTAATGCCTCATATTTCTTAGTCTTATTATTAATTTTTACAGTTTGAAAAAAAAGTATGAGTGTTGAACAGACCGTGCAAAACAAGAGCAATTAATATGCAAAGTACATGTGCATAAATCGCCTAACAAAAGCGAAAAAAATCAAGATGTGCGCGCTCTCGAGTCAAACGTGTTTTTCCACGATCGTCGGCGTTATCGCGCGAGATCATCAATATAATAAAAAATATCCATGCTATCGCTCCTTGAGTGAGTTGCATAAAAATACTATTCTGCGCAAAAATCAGAAGAGCGACAGTATTTTTGCACCTTCAAACGAGAAAACCGGGTCGAACATGACAGCTTTTGCCTCGATTTTTGAAACACCGCTTCGAATCCCTTTTATTCTTCTTTTTTTTAAACAACTGAATCACCATCGTAAAAAGGAACATTTGTTACACGCGTTTGTTCAATAGATATGCGAAAAATCTGAGAAGATATCTGTGAAATCGTTTCGGTTCGACTAGGCGGCCAGTTGAATAAGCTCTCTCCGCCACTATACTATCCTAAGAACATAAACGTGTAAGCACTAGAATTTTCCGCTTTTTTATGCTTCGTGAGAAATTTTATAATGTGATATTATCGATGTAATTTTGTTAGTATAATAATAGGATGATAATATGAATAGAAGAGACTGATAAAATTATTTACACGATAAGTACACCGTTTACACGTAAATTTACGTATATATCTACATGTTTTCTAATTTTTGCAATTTTATCTATATTTGTCGTATCATATAAGTAATGCAAAAACATTACTGATTATAATGGGAAGATATAAGCGTTTAGGGAACTAAGAATCGGTAATAATAAATAAATAAATAATTAATAAATAAAAAGCTTAAGTTTCGAGTATAAATGTGTATTGTTCCACTTCACCTATTTCTCTCGCGTAAGTATACGTAAGTCATACACAAGTTCGAGGTGAGTGTGAGAAGGACCTGTCGCATGTGTCATGCTCGTGCACGGAATGCTTTTGTGATGCGCACTCGCACACAAACATCCACGAGGGGGTTGTATCGCTGGGCCAGGCCTGCACGCGTGCTGAAACTTAATGCTAAATTATACACGGAGTACTTCTACGCGTGACAGCATGATAATGATATTCTGCGTGCTTATTTTTAGATACTTGAAATATCATTTTTTTAATTTCTATTATGCACAAAGCGAATGAAAAGAGAATATATTTTATAAATATTAAAAATATTACATATGCTGCAAAAAGAAAAGTCATAAAAAGTTATTATAAAGTAATCATTAATAATTTAATCAACTATTAATACTTTATACTATCTATATATACTATATATACTATAGTATTAATAAATTTATAAAATAACTCTTATTTCATTACATTATCAATTTAATTATTTTATCGCGATAAAGCATATATAGTGAATATCTATCAGAAAACAGAAATGTAGAATAAAAAAACAAATAATTCAACGAAATTCTGATGAAATAATTCAAGTAACAATATTAATTTTAAAATGTCTGCTTTTGAAATATAATATTTAGCCTCTTCCGTACTGTAAAATAATTCGTTATAATATACGTAGCTTTAGGCGCTAATTCTGAATGAATCATTCTACATATACATAAGAAAGAGAGGGAAGAGAACAAAATGTAAACAATATTTACGCAGAAATAATCATTCATGTTGAAACAATGAAACAAATACAACTGTTATCCATTCTCGCTCGCTATGATTAATCGTACAGCGATGAATCATCCAACATGCGTACATGATATTTCATTCTAAATGATTCACATTACGTTATTACGATAGATAGACGATTCAGTGTAATTAAAATTTTCGAATTCATAAAACGAAATATACATTTTTCATTTCCAAAAAGTCATGAATATCTGTCGAATTGTATTAGACTACGCAGTACAGTTTCTTTCTGATGACATATCTAAACGAACTTGTTTATCCAATTTGTTTATCCAAGGTATGGTGTATGTTTCATTCGGGATTGGTCACCAAAAATGAATCATATAAATTCGGTTCAAATAACGGTGCGCATCACGATTTTTGACATCGCTGTTTCGCAGATATGACACAACCGTGAACCGAAAGAATTCATCCGGTCGTGCGAGAATAATGTACCTTGAATGTAACGCGAGCGAGGTATGAGGTTTCGCCGAGCAGGCGTTTATCATAATTCCCATGCGGAATCGCCGTCAGGATATCTGCGTTATCTCGGGTAAATGTGTAAAGCGGCCAAAACACACGCGAGTGCGCAAAACGTAATTTTCCCGTAAAATGATATCAGAAGAGCTGGACTCGCTGCTCATGCAAATGTGTATTATGGATTCTTTTTTTTTCCAACTCCAGATAGAGCTGTTAAGCTCGACCATTCCGGTGCAACGAGAAAGTTTCTTCCTCCTCTTTGTGTGAAGAATGTATCAAATATCGCCTCTCCGCGGAATACACACGTTTTATCGCGACGATATAAATACGGATAATAATCACGAGACTCGTTCCACGGACTCAATTGAAAAGTGGTTTATTATTACCGGAGCATCTCCACGGTCGCTTTAAAATTCAACGTACTCCTATACGACACTCTCGGTACAGAGTTGCGTCGGCATTATCGACACGATTACACGCGATCTCCGACATTTTTTTTCTCCCACTTTTTATTGCGCAATATTAAATTCGTGATAAAACCGACGTTACGTCAGCACCGTAGTTACGCATGGTAATCCGCGGATGATCCGGCAATCACGACCCCGTTGAATAAATGCGTTCGATCGGTTCGCGTGCGAGCGCTCGCATATGCCATCGACACGGTCATTAACGTCTCCATATTGATAACGAAATCGCTGTGAACGCTAGCGCGCTGCCGACGCAAAGGGAATGCTGAAACGTCGACGGTCACGAGCGTAAATGAAGTTATCGAACTACCGTCGACGTGAGCACGATAAACGGCCGTCAGAAAAAAAAAAATACGTAAATAAACGACGCTGGCTGGGGAACTGACGCGCACCGACGCGCGGCGTCGATTTTAATTCACGCGGCCATCCTGTTTTTCGCGTGCCGCGAAAGGATTGCATGCAGCGCGCAGGATTGGCGATATTTGTGATATTTGCGAGGACTGTAAGTCGCGGTCATTGCACATTTATAAGATAGAATTTAAGGCCGGGCGCGGATCACGCGCTGTCCGCGCCGAGCATTAATATCCATTTCAACCGGATGCGAATGTGCGAGAGAATCGGTGTGCGTGCAGCGCGTGCGAAGGTACACCAACACGCACCCGCGTGCATTCACGCACATCACTGGGTGACGCGCAGTAAATGCAACTGCCGTGCACCGGTAAAAGTGACGCCCTTTCAGACGAAATCAAAATTTATGTCATTGCCGTTACACAAGCCGCCAATACAGTAATATTTTGTAATAACCGCAACAAAACACTCTTCCCGCATTGTGTTAGGTATTTGCCGTGGAAGTACTCATTTAACCTCAGTTTAACGACGAGATTTAATATCAAGATTACGTAAAATCAAATATGCTGCTGTGAGCTTAAAATTGCATTCAATTTCGGCGAATCTTAAAAATAATTCCCGCAATCACTTGGTGATCGCGTAAAAAATACAAATACTTGTAATTAATATAAATTAACGTAAAGAGAAATTAAAATTTAACTTTGAACCTTCATATTAAGAAAAAATTAAAACCTCTCTACATTTAATATATTCGATAATGCAGCTGTAATATTCTTATTTAAAACAAGTACAAAAAGTTTGGTTATTTTTTAAGAAGAGCGGATTATAAAAGTTTACAGTCGTATTACAATCGTACGCAATGTCAACCCTTAATATAACAAGCTAATCAATCTTCTTAATCGCTTAAATGCGAACGCGTGCGCGTGAACACAAGTATTATATTATTTGCGGGATATTTTTATGGTGAATGGATAACGAGAAGAGATTTTTCATGACGGCCAACCATCCGGTCGCGAAAATGATTGGCTTAACGAGTGCTGTGGAAGGAATGCTTCTAAGAGGTCGAGAAAAAGCGACGAATGAATAACGACCGAGACGCCTGTGAAAACAGAACCGCGCGACATTTTCTTCCTACTGCGCCGTCGCTAATGGACGGTTTCGGATTTAGTCATATCCGTATTACCGCGAGGAACATTAATCTGTATCACTGTGCACGCGCAAACGTCTGAACTTTTATACTCAACTCAAACCTTCCAAGGAGAAAAGCATGTATTATAAGATGAAAATGTCATATTTAAAAAATTACTTTTCACTCAATATTCCACGAGCACAGAATAGAATATTATTTGAATTATATTACAAAATTATTATATAAAAAGCATTTTTACTATCTCAAATGTATCTCAAATCATAGAGAGCTGAATAAAATTAATGCGATAATTAATTATATTTATAATATAATTAATATGCGGAAGTCAAATTTAGGAGAAACAAATTAATCGACGTAAACTGATTATTTTTAAAACTATTTTGTAATCTTAGCAAAATTAAAAGAAAAGGATTTATGAAATCATATAACGCATTTATCATTGAATATTTTCATTATAATTTTTGTTTATAATTTTCATAATTTTTAAAATTTAATTTATAAATCCAGTAATTAATTTATTTCTTATTTATTTTAATATTAAATCATCAGTTTAATATTAGATTAAAAGTTATAATAGTAGTAATAGAATTTTATTAATTAATTCTATCAGATTAAAAAGTTGTATTTTAAATAATAATTTTTTAAAGCATCACGATAAATTTAATAAATAAGATTAAAGAGTAACCGTTAGTGAGAACGGAAGAATTGTTTCAGACCACTGATATTGCGATCTCAAGCATCACGCAAGTATTTTCAACGGCAGAAGCAATTGCACAAAGAAGTCGCGGATTCTCTCGCAGACGCGAGGAGGAAGAAAAGAGTGCAAGACAGATAGATAGAGACAGGGCCGTCTAGAAAGACAGTCGGAACCGACGGAACGTAAGAAGATTCCGGAGTTGAAAGAGCAGACTCCTGTAGCTCTCCCTCGAAAGGTGAGGCTGCACAAGCCTTCACCCTCGCCGCTGTGCGCACCGCCTCTTCTCTCTCCGCTTTCTACGATCTATAGCCGGCTTAACTCCGGCATGCTCGTATTTTACAGGGCACAACGCGCACTCTCTCTCTCTCTCTCTCTCTCACACACACATGCGCGCGCGCGCACGCACATACCATATATGTATATATGTGGTTGCACGCTGCAGGACCGTTCCCCTTCTCTTTACTCACGGAAGCGTGTCTTGGCGCTCCAGGGTTCCTTTTCTCCCTCACAGGTTTACGTTGTCTCAAGCCTGCATTCTCCCTGAAACCTTAGCGCCCATCCCTCAATCCGTATAAGCTAAAAACGACTTGGTCGCTTAAGGTTTCGCTTAATCTTCCCTTATCCCTCAGCGTGGCAGGTACCCGTAGGATCGTAGAAGATCTGCCCCGCCTTCGTTCCTTTTTTCGTCGTCAAGGACGGGTGGAGGAGGCGACGATCGTGTCGCCTCAGTGACACATCTAGAACGATCCCTCTTTCCGCCGGCCGGCGGGTCTCGGATTGTACGGGATTAATATTGATGAAGGGGAACTTAAAAAGGAGATGGGGATAGATCGAGGTAGAATCATATTCGCGCTGTGCGTAAACGTGTAATGGTCGATGACCGAAGTCTTATAAAATGTAAAATGCACCACAAATAACGTTGTATCGAGCTTAAGATTTATCACAATTGAGAGAGAGAGAGAGAAAATAAATAAAAAATATCAGTTATTCTTAACGATAAATAGAAATCCTCCCTATTATCCATAAAATTAATGACAGCTGTTATTGCGACAAACCGAGTTGTATTTATTTTTACTTAAAATAAAATTTCCGTAATATCTAAAGCAAATAATAAACAAATTAGCTAAGCAACTGTTAAAAATGTGAAGTATTGGATCGAATAAATGAGATAAGGTGGCTAAATTAAATTGGAAAATGTCACAGATACATTTGTACACGATAAAACGAGCTCTACATGTCCTTCGTTTTCTACAGCAATTTCATTATTGTTCGTCTGAGATCCAAAGTCAGTCGATCACTCGCACGATCCCACGCAACTTACTTACGAATCTGCTCTGACGCGTTCGTACGAATAAATCTAAAACCCGAGGCTTGGGTGACACGACACACGTCGTGTTCTGCTCTTTTATTCGAAGAAAGATAAAAGTCGGTCCCCCCGATCAGTCATTGCGACAGCACTCCCGCAATGACACGAAACAAATCGAAAGAAGAGGAAACGATTCGTTTCTTACTGGTGAACCGAGTTCACATGGAAATAGTAAGAAAATATATCATGTTATCAAACTATTTATATACATTTTTCAAAAGAAAGTTAAATGGCATAGAGTGGATAGTAAATAAATAAAATAATGATTTTATAATAATAATTAGTCGTCAATAAAATATTTAGAAAAATGAATTTATTTAATAGATATTAAAAAGTTATTGATTTTCTCAATGAAATATTATTGTAGTTCAATAAATAAATAAAAAAAATTTGGAAAATTTGGAACAAGTTTAAAATTAATTTCACATCGATAAAATGAAATGCCGCTTGAACAACTTCCGTTTAATTCAGTTATGGTCGCTCCGCATAAATTATGACATGACCGTTAAAGGTATTAACTAGTACCAACTTCCCGGACGGCCATTCGTTCCAGTGGTAACCAACCCCCTAGTTATTCGACACTGGTTATCCGACATGGATTAACATGGTCTAATTAGCATGTCTACGACAACCAGAATTCTCAAGTGAATCATTGATTTCTATTTCGAAAAGACGATATCGAGGAAGGAAATTGAGATAGGTTGTAATTTAAATTTATAAATACTTATTACAGGATCAAAATAGAAATTTTCAACATTTTCAAAATTTAAAATGATTTCAGATATATTTTTTGTATCCTTCTGAATTTCTTTTTATTTATCTCCCAATCAAATCTAAAATCCTCTGTAATATCCAAATATTGTTGAAGTGATACAAATTAAATATTTTATAATTCCTTAAGAGATTAAAATGCAAAGGAAAAATAATTTAATCGATAAATAGATTTGCACAATTACATACAAGCAAGGCAAAGAAAAATAGTATGGATCCTTTGTTGTCCAAAACATTGGCTGTTTCTCTCTCTTCCTCTCTCACTATCACTGTTTTTTTTCTTCTTTCTCTCTTCTCTTCGCCGACACATTTCCCGACGGCGAACCAACTCTTTCTTTTTCCCGCCTTTTCTCCCTTTACTCCTCGATTCCTTTCAGCAGTTTCCTTCAGATTCTGTTATGAACGCTTCCACAGAAACGGCGCCCGATATCCGCGTCGCGGTACCGTTGCGGGACTTTTTGGTGCGGACTTTTGCCCCTTTCAGGGTAACCGGAGTCGCGGGACGGAGGAACGCAGGAAGACGGGGGCAGTGAGGGTGGACACAGTAGTTCTTCATGCGAGGGGAGAAGGGACCCTTTGTATCGGGGGCACCGACCGTGAATCCGGTACCAGTATCTGTACACGCCACTCTTCCTGCTCAACGCAAAAACATGGTCCACATCTCTGAAATTTCGCGTAGAACCGCGCGTCACTTTGTGACGAATCTAGCTTTAAGCGAAAATAAATGTTTTGCAATAATCTTATCGAAAAGACATTAGACTAGAACGGATAAATCATAGGGTAATATTTTTAACTCATAATCTATATTCCAAAGAATAGTACTTCAAAAATAATAAATTGGAGAGAGACTTCAGTATTATTATTCTCTACACTGAAAAAAATGCATGTAATTTTACATGGAAATTACATGTCTATAACCGGAAAATTACCTAAATATGATTGGAAATTTACAATTTCCAGCAAATTTCCAATCATATTTATGTAATTTAAGTAATTTTCCAGTCATAGACATGTAATTTCCATGTAAAATTACATGCATTTTTTTCAATGTACATTTGCTTTGTAAAGTCCAACCGGTATTTACAAAGTTTCTTTCAAGTGTCATTTTAATCACGTTATTTTTATTATATGTATAAACGTGGCAGTCGCGACACACATTACAGAGAAAGATGTATACAAAATCAATTCGATTGTTCCAGCAGTCCAGTTCTTGCGCGTGGCAAACGCCCCAGCAAAGTTTCGGACCGAATCCTTTCCTTTTCCAGAAGCCACAAAGGCTTTTCTTGCATTATTTTCGCCAGAGCACGCCGAGGGATTGCATCCTCCGACGGTGGATCAGCCAAAGCGAGAATAAAGGAAGGGAAACGCGGGAAGAGAGATACGAAAAACGACGGAGGTAGCCGCGATGCAGAAGAACGGAACCGCGCCAGCATGGTCAGCCAAAGGCAAAACAAGAGCCACAAGCTTTATTGACTGGAACCGATGAAAAACGAGGAGAGAGATCGACCATCGCCACCATTCCGCCGCGCCGAGTTCGAACCGAACCGAACTGAGCCGCGCCACGCCACGTCGGTCCACTCCGAAACTCGAGCTCCGAGGGAGATGGATGGGGGGATAAAAGTTCTCCCACGTCTCGCATCGATACGATAGGTAAATACGCGGGGATAGATACGTGACGTTACCTACGCGAGTACATATGTGCCACGATGTATACGCGTTTCCCACGCGTCGGAAGGGTACATCGCCCTCGTGCAACTGCGAAAGTTTTGCCGTCCACCCCCGCGCGCTACGACCCATTCGTAATTTTCATCTTAACGATCGTATTCGATAATCCCTCGCAATCTCCATCGAATTATCAAATCCTGTCGTGCGAAACAATTCACTAATTCGACGCGAGTCGTTCGTGCTTAACTTTAAACAATATAACAATGCCAGACACTTCCAAGTTTAATGGTAATTTCTGTATTGTACCATTTCAAAAGTTTATAATAATATTTCTTATACCATTTCAAGTTTATGATAATATCTGTATTTTACTTGTAAATATTAATCTACAAATTTAGTTTTGTTTTAATGAAATATCGCAAAAAATTATTTTGAAATTTCATCACAGAGAAATTTCTATATGCAACATTGCACGCTTTTGTTTCAAGTCCTATTTTTGTACGCGAATATATATCCTGCAGAGTTTTAGAACATGCAATTTTTGACCTACGGCGATTTGTTTACTCGTGCGATGCTCGTTACAATGCAGTTTTACGAAAACGGAAATGCATTTCCGAAGAAAAAAATGATTCGACAATTCGTATGCCGCCTTTTCCTATTTCACATCGACCGCACGCGAGAAAGCATTTCCAGATCCCCGAATATTTCTCCGCTTGCGCGGCCTGTACGGGCCGATGCACTCGCGTATTGCATTTCTAGCAGACAGCTACGTGGCCATGCTACATAACTAGTACGTACGTACGTACATACATACATACGTATATGGGAGTTACGTGTCGAATCAACTACGATCGGGGAACAGCTGACGCGATGTCCCACGGACCAATCAGTTTTATCCGTCGTGGAACCGGCCCCCATCGTTCGTCGTGCAATTTCGAAGATTGCGTCGCAGCACACGATGACGACCGGCAGTGACATCGCCGGGCCACCGACTTCCGGTTCCGTCTGGAAACCGCAGCGTCAAAGATTAACGACGTATCGTGACTCGTGTCACGGTCGGTGAGCAACGAATCGGGCGGAGAGTCCCAGACATGGTCCCCGTGGAACCCGACCGAGACCGAAAAAAATGGTAAACCATAGGAGGAGGAAGAGCAATCGTCCACGACGTTCCTCGAGGCGAAACGTTGGCCCTCTCTCATGTATACGTACACACGCACGCAAGACATGTACAAATACAAACGACTGTATACTAGCGAGGTACGGGGTCGCAGTCCAAGTCGGAAGTTACTTTGAGGTTTGATAAAAGTTTCCGCTTCGTTTAGGGGTAAACTTGGATCGATTCAATTTGATATTGTTGCCTTATGCCGGACCCGGTATTGCACATTTAAATGTGTGCGAGACATACATATATGCGACCAATATGCTTGTGTATCATGCGTGAGAGTCGTATTCAGATTGGATAAAAGTTTAAAGCTGTGACTCTCAGTAGTAAACCTCGGCAACTTCAGCGACGCGAATGGAGAAGAAGGTTTTTCGCGCCTTCTTCTTTTTTCCTTCCCGAAAGAAGAGGCGACGAAGCGTACAAGAAGAAACGGAAGGAGAGAGATGAACGCAGCGAGAGTCGTTTAAAGTCGTAATTGCGCCAATTTCGAGTCGCTTCTCTTTTTCTGTCCCGTTCGCTTTTCATCTCTTCAACGCTACTTCTGGTAATGAGAATGAAACAAACGCTTGCGTCGAATCGAGCCGGCAATATCGCTCGCTGAAGCGAAACAAAAGATTTCGCGGCAGATATCGAGTTTGAAACAAAGTCTTTATCAATTGATGATTACTTAATAATTGAATTTGTGAGCAGAAGCAAAGTATTAATTTTAAATAGGAAGCGAGCAAAAAAATAGACATCATATAAATTGTACGTACTTTCATAAATTATAATGAAACAAATTTTTGTAAGTTGCAAAAGATAAAGTAGCTAATAATAATAAATAAATTTTCGTTTACTAAGTTTATAACAAATAAGAATAGAAAATATTAGAAAAGATATATCTGACTAAAATATATATGTATATTATCTCCTATTAAAATATATGTAGGAACATATCTGAATCATTATGTATCAGAAATTCTAAAGAAATTCGAATTTCCAAAAATTTGTATCTTATCTTAAGTACACGTAATCTTATACTTAAACGATTTACTCATCAAACGAGCTTTTACTGCCGGCCTCGTGAGCAAAAATACGCACTCAAAGAGAGTGCGAAGAATAAGGGCAAAATTCGAGAGAGACTTTACGCGCATCTAGAATCGTAGAGATGCTTTGAGAGCAAAATGTTTTCGTTTTGAGGTCCTTTAACGTTCTTCAGAGCTTTCTCGCGGGAAACCCCTCTTCTTTTCACGCGAGTGCAGCGACACGATGGTGGTCGGGTTTTTAACCCATTCTTTCATGCATTTGCAGCTTTTTTATGACGCCTTTGATGTGACTAGCTAGGGTCGCGCGCGGGTTTCCGCGTCACATAGGTGTGTGTAGACGCAGATACACACACCCACATATATACAATGGGTTTATAAGTAGAAACCCGACTACGTCCTCCACTTTTTCCGCCTTTCCGGGATCTCCTTCTCTTCTCTTTGTTTATACAGCACCTCTTGGATGGTTGGATAACATTCAGGAGCAACCTCTTCAATCCCGAACCACCCCCTCTATTTCTCTTCATCCGCCACCGTCACCGCCGCGCCGCTAATCACTCTGCCACGAACGTATTGTCGGTTTTGCTTTCTCCTTTTGCCATTGCCGCGAAAGAGCGAAAAAAGAAGCAGTTGACGATGAAATGAATTGATCGATGGCGGGAACAGAAAACGAAACACTCGAGAGATTCGTTCGTTCAGTATTCTTTGTATGTAAATTAAAATAAAACTTAGTATATATTCTCAGGGATGGGAATCTAATCCAATAAATGTAAGATTATAAAATTAATTTAAAACCACGATAAATGAGACACAGTAATTTCTGTCAACGAGAAAGTAATATCTTTTATAAAAGTTTTAAAAAATATTACAAAAATTATAATATTTAAAAAAGTATCAAAAAATGAAAATCATAATGCTTAGTAAATTACGACGTTGTTTCATTTACTAGACTGTTTCGCATCATTTGAAACATTAAAACCTTGTTCTTGAATCTTTATAAATATAAAATTAAAGGAGTAATTCCAGAGACGAGTAAATTATAACTTTGTAACATATATATATATATATA